>NC_041401.2:131127598-131422598 GCF_900747795.2 Erpetoichthys calabaricus | reverse complement strand
GTATGTATATATATATATGTATGTATATGTATATGTATATCAAGTATAAATCGAAAGATTTTGAATGTGCAGAGAGTTAGAATATCATACATTTAATGTGCTCGATGTGGCGATCTATAGCTGTCGATCTGCTGCTGTCAGGACTGGATGGAAGCCCTAGAAAAAAAGACGGCACAGAAGATGGTATGTGAGACTTTTAAAATATATCGTGTCATTACGATCGGGAATATGCAACGCTTGAATATAAAAGCCCCACGAAAAATCTGTATGTCGGCATTTTGCTTCACCACATCGAACCATTCATCAAACCATTCATCAAACATCGAAGTGCACACACCGATCTAGTAGGATCCGTAAAGCTTTCTGTCCCATGTAGATAGTAAACAGAGACTCTGACGTCACATTCCAACTTTTAGCACACTGTGCCCCCCGACTTTTTGCTGGTACTGCAACTCGCGCACGTGTCGCTTTAATTTCTGAGGACCTGCTTAGAGGACGCCTCAAATGAACGCTGAGAATGCGTGGCGGCCATGATGCGGGCGTGTACGCGTTCTGATCGTGAAGTATAAACGAGCCCTAAAGTGACTTTTTAAACAACTTTACCATCATTAAACTGCATAATATTTAAACTAATAAATAACAACAATAAAATAATAGTGCAACTTCAGTAATAATACTATTACTTCAAGGCTTCAAGCCCAGGTGCATTACACAGTATTCACCAAATATAACATAAAACAAGTGCAACTTGGTGATGACATCTTTACCAACTGAACCATCATTAAGGCAAATTGCATTACTATGGACCTTGCTTCAAGCTAAGCTATATACATAAATAATAAAACTGCAACTTGCATTTATAATGCTATTTGTGGTATAGCCCTATGGAAGCGTATTAGGGCCACAGTGAAGAAAAAAAAAACTATATGTCGAGATTAAAGTCAACATTTCCACTTTTTCTCATAGTTTATTTTGTCATTAAAGTAGAATGTCGTAAACTAAACTTCATCCTAAAATCAATGTTTAATTTACTAGATTTTCTCAAACCCTGTCATAAGTTAATGTAGCACATTAAATGCTTCATGTTAAGTGTCCCCTGACCCAGTTGTTAATCGCTACGCGCTTCTTATACTGACTTCCTCTGCACTAAGAGGAGGTGTAGGCAGCGATCGCCGCACAGAATACATTCCCTTAGTGATATTCCTGCTCTCTGAACATTTAGAATGCTAAGATAAATACTTGATACCATTCTCATGATGAAATGCATTAAAGCAGGTATTAAACATGCACGGTAGTGTGGCGGTAGTGCTGCTCCCTCGCAGTAAGGGGTCCCCAGGTGTACGTTCAGTGTAGAGAACTTTATGGCAGGTGTGACGAGGTTTCTAAAAACTGGATGTATGAATAGGTATCGCACAGGTTTAAATGAAATATTGTGTAAATGTTGGGTTTGTGATCTGGTGGTCGGAGACATGAACACGGAATTCAATGGATGTTCTTCTGAGCTGGCTTTCATTATTGCATGAGTACTGTCTCTGTCTGACGTACCAAATTCCCAGTTCCTATCCTTCCATTTTCTTTCTGCACGTAACCAGACACCACACGATAAACGTCTTTGTGAAATTTAAACTAGTTATAAACTTAGACCGTGGAGGGTTCAGAACTTTAAAAAAAAAAATCTTCGTTATACATGTTTAATTATGCCGTCCATTCAGAGTTGCGCCCATCCCAGCAAGCATTGTGTGCGAGGCAGGAGCAAAACCTGAATGCCAGCACATCGCAGGGTAAATACGAGCAATACATACACTAGCAGGGTCAATATAGCATAACAAAACCCCACATTCTACATGACTTTGAAAGGAAACTGAAGCACGCAGAGTAAACCCACCAGAAAAACATGCAAATTCAAGACAGGGAACACCCAGGACCCCCTTGCTGCAAGGCAGCAGTGCAACCTCCACGCCACCGTGCCACCACATGATTAATACATGGTTTAATGCATTTCATCATGAAAATGTTATCAAGTATTTATCATAGCATTCTAAATGTTCAGGGAGCAGGAATATCATGAAATGAATGTATTCTATGTGGTGATCGCTGCCTGCGCCTCCTCTTAGTGCAAGAGGAAGTCAGTTTAAGAAGCATGCAGCAATTAACATGGCTCGGGGAACACTTAATACAAGGCATTTAATGTGCTACATAACTTATGACAGGGTTTGAGAAAATCTAGTAAATTAAATATTCATTTTAAGATGAAGTTTAGTTTATGATGTTCAACTTTAATGACAAATTACGAGAGTAAAGTCAACATGTTGATTTTAATCTCGACATAAACGGCGAGAATAAAGTAGAAATGTCGTCACACTATTGCACAGTACCCAGGTACATTGCACAGTATTGAAAAAAATAAAACAAGTACAACTTGGCTTGCAGTATTATCTAGTAGCACTGTATAGAAACAATACAGGCAGTCCCCGGGTTACGTACGAGATAGGGACTGTAGGTTTGTACTTAAGTTGAATTTGTATATAAGTCGGAACAGGTACATTATTTTAATAAATGCTATTGTTGACTGACTGTAACCAAGTGCTCTGCCAATGAATGATGGAGTTTCACCTCTCTCTGGCCTTTTTATTATTTCTACTTTCTTTTCAATGGTGATGGTTTTTCTCTTCTTTAGTGTATTACCAGCACTTGTATCAGATTTGTGTTTCATAGACATTCTTGAAGGGTGAAGACAAAAGGTTAAGATGAGCTCTTCTGCACAGCACTGTACACGCTATCACAGCAAGATGGCACCTGTTGTCAACACGTCTGATGTACTGACGAGACAACTTCCTGCTATGTGCGTAACAGTACAAGCAGGCTTGCTATTGAGAATGAATGGGGCGGCGAGAGGTAGTTCATCACCTGCCCACCACACAGTCACCTCCACAACAGTATGCTGCCTGCAGCGTCTGCCCACTGACAACGAACATGGTGCGGCCAAAGGTGGGTAGTGAATCGCCCACCACCTCCCCCATTCAACAGGCAGCCCCTCGATGCACACTACAATGCTACCCCCCGCCGCCCCGTTCACCCTCAATGGCCTTCGTTCAGCCACAACTGGGTCACCACTTGCAGCATTACCAGCTGCCCACCGAGAACGAATGGGGCAGCCGTGTGTGATGGGCGGGCAGTGAAACGTCCCCCTCCGCTCCATCCAGCCTGTGTTCAGTCAGGAGCAGTAGCTGTGGCAGCATAGTGGGCGGGCAGCGAACCGCCCCATCAAGCCTCCGTCCTGCACACGAGCGATAGCTTTGACCCTGGTGACTATGGACCATGGGTCACCGCTTGCCGCCCAAGGGACACTACACTGCGCAAGCAGCAAAATCGCCCCCCTCCAGCCTCCGTCTAGCCACTGCTTGCAGCGTCCCCAGGCCGAAGATGATGGAGCAGCAGTTACTGAGGCACATGCATTGCAGCTGCAGCCCCATTCGTAACTCGTAGGTCGGATGTCTGTAACCTGGGGACTACCTGTATTCACACATTTGAACATAATGGTCCACATCCGACCTTTTAAAACCAAAGTATCTCCAGACAACAGACACAGCTTCTTTTTTTTGGTAAACTTTCTTCTGTGTCATTATGTTCAACTTTATCATCTGCTACAGCTTCAGTTTCAGAATGTTCTCTGTCCATTTTCACCCTTCAATACCTCCACTAACGCATGTACTCCGTTGCGTGCGTGTTTAGTGGTGCAGCAGTGAAAAAGGTCCCCACCTTAAACAGTTTCCCACTGTGCCACGTTCCGAACGTTGTTTAGGCTATTTAAACTGGTGTTGCGGTATAAGAAAAATCCATGTCATAACAAAAATAAAAAAACGTTTTTGGTATGAACCGGTATACCGCCCAGCACTAGTTCTGAGGTTCTTACCTGAATGCCTCCCAAAGATTAGAAGTAGTAGTATACAAACTAACAATGAATACCACATCATACATTAAATACAATATTAGATGACATATGTGGTGTCTTTCTGAAAACGCACACAAATGTCAGAACTCTAGTTATCAGTTCATAGTTTCATTACTTGCAATCAAACCTCTGTTTACTGATACTGGATTGAAAAATACTGTACATATATCCAATCATTTGTTGTTATTATTAGTGTATCACAATTCAGTTTTTTCTTTAGTTTATTCCAATGTCGGATAACTAATCATTTTCTTAGACGGGATTGATTGACCAATTAACATTGAATTATTAAACTTTTCATCTTAGTGTGTCTTTTTAAATTTTAGGGAGGTGTGTTAATGTCACACTAATCATTTCTATATGTTATGATTCTTCATCTGTCCAGGATGGAGCAATGTGAACTGGAAGTCCAGCAAAGGAAGTTTAAACATGTACTGCAGGAAGTTCAATTAAATGAGGAAATAATTGAGAGGCAGAAAAACTGGGAGGCCACACAAAGGCTTCAGAGAGAGGAAGCATCTCAAATCAGGAAGCTTAGGTCTCAGAATAACATTAGGTAAGTAAATGAATATTGAACTGTTCTTAATAAGCATTGTCCAGGAAAAATAATGTCTATTTAAATCTATGGATTTCTCAGCCAACATAAAGATTTTTTTAAGAACACTCAGATATTGATATACATGTATACAGTATCTGGTTTGGTTTGAGAGTATAGGTATTAAGTATATATGTATGTATATAGAATGTATAATGTTGGTGAACTGGAGCCTATTCTGACACCACAGAGAGTATAGGGTACATGCATGTATAACCAAACCCAGGGGTGGGCAAAGCCCCCTAGTAATAATAATAATAGTTACATTACATTTATTCACTTAGCTTACGTCTCTATCCAAGGCAACTTACAACATCTATGTTACAATTGGTTACATCTCTTTAGGTTTTCCAGTTGGAACAGAGGCAGGTCAAGTGACGTGCCCATGGTTACACAGTGTCAGTAGAGGGATTTGTTCCCAAAACCTCTGCGTTTAAAGTCTTTTAATAATATGTTAGTACTTTGTTATTGAATAGAAAATATTTTAATATATGGGGGTATTTTTCTATTGTTTAAAATTAGAGTTCTTTAAGTAGTATATTGTTAATTTAAATGTTCAATTTTGTTGTATTTCTTTTGGAATTTCTACAATTATTCCACCATGTTTATACACACTGGTAGTAAATTTCAAAAAGGAAAGGAAAAAGTGCTTCTTGTGCAAGTTTTAACAAGTACTGTCATAAGAAAAAATGTACAGTAAGCAGTTTCACTGTATTTTTTATTTTTATAATATTTATTTGCAGAAAATAACATTCCATTCAGCACAATCAAGTCAAACTTAACAATGCAGAGTTCAACCCGCACCCGAGAGAAAGACAGGAGAGCTAGCAACATGGACAAAAATTTATAAACAACAAAGAAAGGATAATGTTCTTTTCCCCAATATAAATGCTTATTCTAAAATTGTATTAATTAGACCTTGCCATATTTTTAAAAATGAACAGTAACAGAAATTCCTTACTGGAAAAAAAGTCAAGATGTATAAAAAGTAAATGGATAGATCACCATATAACACTCACACAGTCGAGAGTTGATGCTAGTAGAAAAGGAAGAGCACACGCACTCATAAGTAAGAAAGAATTCATTTTAAGTTCAGATAGGTGGCTTACTTCAGAGCATTTAGCAAATTCAACAGTGTTTAGCGTTAAAGCATCAATTAGGCACAAGAGGTTGCATGAGCAGACATGACAATAAGAAATTAACTGGCAGTGGATATTCAGTAACAGAGTTTTTTTTAGGAATAAGTGTGTAAAAAAATGTACTAGTTTGAACAGTTCTTAGTGGTCAGGAAAATAGAGCAATACAGTTCATTCATTAATATGAAGGAATATTAACGTTGTGAGTGGGGAGCTTTTAAGTAAGGAATAAGAGGGGTGCAAGTTTAGGAGAACAGACAAAGAAAAATTATCCTCACAGAAAGACAAACAGCAGGCAGTCAAAGGGGAGAATATAACAGGAGCTTAAAGGGGAGTTCTTTAATCTACTATTTTCACTGAAATGTTTGTTTTACCATTTAAGTTAAATCATTTAATTTTAATTTTAAAAAAGCAGTTGTAGTAATCCAGAGTCAAATTTTAATAATGAGGCCAGTACAATGCAAGTCTTGTTGGATTTTGGACTTTTTAGACGATGGCTTGGAGGAGCCAGCCTTCTATAAGTACTACATCTGCTGGAGATGTCAACTGATCCAGTGCCTTGAACTCAGGATCACCAAGCTGGAGGAGGAGTTGACTGGTCTGGGTTGTAGTAGAGAATTAGCAGACCTGTCTAATGTGTCCTTTAGACAGATAGTGTGCACCTCTGTGGTGGTGTGGGAGGAGACTCTAGACCAGACAGGTAGAGATAAGTAGGCCATGGTCAGAAGGCCCAAGGTAAAGGGTGTACACTGGCCGAGGGACATCAACACCAGAATTGGAAGTGACTGTTTCCAGGTCCTTGCAGAGCTGGATGCTGCCTCTGAAGATTCTGAAGTGGTAGGCAGTCATAAGGAGCCTCAATGGACCACCTCAAAACCAGATCCCAAGAAAGAGAGAGAGAGTGATAGTTGGGGACTCAATTATTAGGAGGATTGAAGTGCAGGTTTGCTCCAGAGACAGAGAATCTTGCATGGTTTGTTGCCTTCCAGGTTCACAGATGGGAGACCTTTCTGGAATGGTTGACATGCTCTTCTCAGATTAGGAGGGGAGGGGGTGGGGGTCCTGTTGTCATTGTCTGTGTTGGAATAAATGATATACTGTACATAAAGATAGTCTGTCTGATCTGCAATCCAATATTTAAAGAGTTAGGTGCCAGGCTGAGGAGTAGAACTGACGAGGTAATCTGCAGCAAAGTTCTGCCTGTGCCATGTGCCAGTCTAGGTAAGATTAGAAGTCTTAAAGCATTGCTCAGATCTTAACACTAGAATTCCTGAAGCCTATGAAAAAAGTTGTAATGCCGGGCCACCTTAATTTCCTTTGCATCTCTTCATCAGCATCTTTGATTTGCAAATGTGTCAATCCACACAAGAAGCCTGCATTCCCATGCCCCACCGACGGAGCTGAAGTCAGTCTCACACTTCTCCCAGCTCAAGTCTGTTTATCTGGGTGTGAGGTACTTTTAAGTTGTATAGGGTAAATAATATATCTTTATTTAGAATACATGCATTTAATATGTGTTCTGTGTCTACAATGATCTGGGTAAATGTTGGATGACAGGAAATGCTAGGCAAGAAATGTTGAACACATAACTAAAACAGAAACTTTTTCCATGTTATAGTAATAATGACATGAAGTGTATAATGTGTGAAGACTTTAGTCCAAATATCAAATAAATAGGTGTGCTTTCATTCAAGAATATAACCAAAGAAAAATAAATCATTCAATTTACATGTTGCTGTCAATGAGTTAAAAACCCAAGCTCAAATGTCAAATGACAGAAAATTGACATGTCTTCTAGGATGGTGCAGAGGTAAGAACTGCTCCCTTATAACTAAAAGGTTGCAGGTTTGAGTACGGGTGCTCCTCACTTTGAGCAGTGAGCTGCTATTATTATTATTACTATAATATAATAAAAACATAAATTTAATTTGAGTCTGTAACCCCAGGTGTAAATTTTGGCTACTTGTAAAAGATGTTTCTGAAGAGCTATAAGCAGACACACAAACACTGGTGAATCGTGTCTTCTTGGTATCTTGTTGCCACTTGCATTTTTTGTTATTCAGTTTTATTCTTGAATAAAATCACATTTGTTTCCGTTATACCTTTGCGAAAGTGTTTATTTTATATTCCAGCAACCACTTGAATGAGATCAGCTGTGTCTGTGGTGGGATGGAATAGCAGGCTGCTTTCTGAGGTGCAAAGGAATTGAAGGTGGCCCGGCATTACAACTTTTTTCGTAGGCTTCAGGGATTCTAGTGTTCATGCAGCAAAGAAAGGTATAGGTTTATGGGGCATTGGGATTCCTTTTGGAACAGATGGGACCTGTTCCACTGTGACGGGTGTGGTAGAAATTTAATATCTTATTAAAGAAAGAAACATCCTCAAACAGGACAATTCAGTAATCAGGCAGGAGAAAAGCTGTTCATTGTATTTTTTAAGTACTCCTCAGCAAAATGCCTTGGAGGGAGCATTCTTCAAAAGCAGTCTGTTACAGCATGGTCAGAATGGTCAGAGAAAAAAAGAATAGAGGTTCATTAATAAAGTACTGAATTTATATACAGTGTCAATCAATGCATGCATTTTACTCTGGTTGGTTCATTGGTTTACACACAAATGATGTATATAAAATAAAAGTATATTATATTCTGGTTCTTTGAGTTGAGCCCCCACACTTGAAATTTCTGTGCATATAACAATTGTCCATTCTTGTTTATAGGACATCCGCTGATTTCTTAGTCATCTCTTAGTACAGTTTGTATATTACATCAACCTTTCTTCTAGTACATTATTTACTTGACCATCTCAGTATTTTTCCTAAACCAATTTTTATATTGCAGTGTACATTTTGTTGTTCAATTGATCTTTATCTGGTTTCCTGGTGTGCCTGAACAGGTTTATGACATTTATTTAGCCTTTGTGCTATTTCTTTAAGATGAATGCTCTGTTACCCTGAAATTATTCTTCCACATCTGATCCAGAGGTTCAGGTGCACCAATGTGTTACCAGAGCCAATGAAAAAACTTGTAATTCCGGCCTACCTTAAATCCCTTTGCACTGCTCCGTCAGTGTCTTTTGTCTAAAAAAAAAAAGGCGGTGGGGAGGATGGTATAGCAGGCTGCTTGCTGCTTATCGACACATTTAGAAGACAAAAGAAGACAAAAGTCCTCTTCAATTATCAATTATTTCAATTGTCTGAAAAAGAGGTCTTATTTTAGGAGTTTGTATAGATTGCCCAACGCAGTCTGTAGTTTCAAAGCACATCTTCTTAGTAACCAGCAAACCTGCGATTCTCGAAAGAATCGCAAATCCAAGAATGGCAATCACTGTCTGTTCCCTCTGATATCTGGAGGGAAGAAAATTCATGGAGGGTGGGTGTGTCCTGGGAAAGTTGTCATTTAATCAAATAAATATATTTGTACTAAAGCGGTTTCTTTTTGGAGCTGTGACTCATGTGGTTCTGGTGTTTCAGAAGCGCGTTGTAGGCGCCTGCGTTCATTGTTTTTATCCATGTGGTCTCGTTTTTGTTTTTCCATGGCTGTGTCGTTAGCTAGAAGTCGTTTGCTGACGGCTGACGGCGGTGGATTCGCGTGCTGAAGTGACCATGGCGGCAGATCTGGGCTTGGAGGGCTACATTACTAAAGGAAGCTGGTATATGCGGTGGTGTGCGCGGTTGCGTTCAGATAGATAGATAGATAGATAGATAGATAGATACTTTATTAATCCCAATGGGAAATTCACAAATTCAGGCGGCAGTTGTACTGTGTACGGCTTGCTTGTGGCCTCTGGCATCTGTACATATATACAACAAGTTTAGTTTACAGGTCGTGTTGTGTTGTTTGGGCGCCACCTACTGACTCTGGGAAGCCGCTGGGATTGACTCTGGGGCGCTGAGGCGCAGTGCGCGTGCACTCTCGGTGCGACTGGCATCCATGCATATATACAACCTTCGTTTAGTAATATAGATATTAAACAGTCAAATTTTCAGTTGAGCATGGGGGGAAGCCTGTCTAGATTTAGCATTTTGTAATAATCAGGATAGAATTTGGGAGGTAGAAGTGATTGAACCACTAGGGTCACAGGATAATATAATTCTCCGTTTTTTGGAAGAGTGCGAATGCAAAGACTAAAACTGTTAAGTTTAACTTTGGTAGAGCCAGTTTTGAGCACATGCGGAAAAGTCTATGGACGATGGGCTAGGATAAACTTTTTAGTGTAGAGGCCGTCAAGGAGCAGTGGAACAGGTTTATAAATATTTCACATATAATGCAGGACAGGTACATACCAAAATTTGGAATTAGTAGGACATTTAAAAAGATCTATGCAATGGGTTAATAAAGAGATGCAAAAGAAAAAAAGGTGTATAAGACTAATAACTCCAGTGTGAATCGTAGCACATATGAGAATAAGAGAGCAACCATTGAGAAAGATATTAGGGGAGCTAAAAGGCAGTTAGAGAGGAATATAGCAGAGAAGACGAAAGTTGACTCAAAAAGTTTCTTTTACTATTTTATTTTATTAGTTAAATTACAGTCAAAGGAAGAAGTGATGCGCATTAGGAATAGTAAACAAGAATTAAAAAATTCTCAGAATGATATAGGAGATACTCTAAACTTGCATTTTTCTCAAGTCTTCACATGTGATGAAGTAGATAACTTCTTAGCGGTAACAGAGTCACTAAGGAGGTACTGAGTGATTTGGAAATTGTAGTGGGAGAAGTACTGCTTAGATTGGGGTAGTCAATTACGATTTAAGGAGGTCCGGATAGAGAAAATTTTCTCATGTACAGATCCGTAGCATCATCATGTTTAAGTTGCATTATAATTAAGTTATACGTTACAATTAATTTATATATTGAAGTAGCATTGCCATTGTATCAACATCTGCACTGTGTGAAGTGAATTAGTCAAATCAAACAAAGTAAGGTATAATTCAGTGCCATTTCAACAATATTTATTTTCAGTGCAACTCTGGACTCTGGAGGGCTATATACAATAATAAATAAATAACAAAAAATAAATAACAAAAGTAAAAGCAAGGTAAATTTGACATTCAACTGAGAATTATAAATAATAAGTACTTTCATAATAATACTAACAAGTTTTAACATTTCAACAAAAAAAGACTTGGCCTCATATAAAAATAAAATGAGTTTTTAATATGTGCACAACTGAACAGGCTTAACCAGTTTCATGGTAAATCTGAACATCTTTAAATAACTGAACATATCTTCCCCATTTTCTTTACCTCATATCTCACTGCCTACTTTTTCTTGTTCAGTAAGAGAAGTAAGCTCTTGCTTGGTCTACCAGGATTTTAAATCTGGGCTGGAATGGTGTCAGTGCCATCCTCATGCATGTGTGAAGATTATCATCAGTGAGGCTTGAGCGATATTTGTTTTTTGTTATGTTCATGGTGGAGAAAGTTGTCTCACAACTGTATGTGGAGCCAAACATGGTGAACATGTACAGGACCACCTTCCTCATGCCTGGAAAAGCTGCCTCTGGGACCTTTTTAAACCAGAAGGTGGCAGGGTCAGTTCCTCCAAAACACTGAAGCCCAGGATTTGCCCACTTGAAGAGATGTGTGCTTCTTTTGAATACCCCGTGACATCTGTGATCAGGAATTGATTCTGCATGAACAGGGAGAGCCACTATCCAAGACTGAATGTACTGAAGCGGTTGCTGAAGTTTACAATCAGCTTGTCAACAAAGTCAGATAAAGTAGATACACCCCTCTCACCCTGGGCCTGCTCCTTCAGTGTAGGAAAGTGTGCACAGTCTCCCTGCATGTCTTTCTTGAACACCTGAATTAGAATCAGAATAATAATTTTTTTTTTTTTTTTTTTTTAATATTTTTATTTTATTAATTTTCATTGTAATCATTCCATACAAACAGATCAATTTATAACCCAACAAATTTGAAGACAAATCAAACCCCACCCCTGAGAAGGAGAGCTTAGCTAAAGGAAAATTGCTTTAAGCTTTTTAATAAGGCAACATTAGACAAAAGAAGGGGAGAAGTAAATATCTATATAAATAAGAGATGGAGAAGGGAGTTAAATGCAATAATAGTTAATTCTCTTATTCTAAAATAATATTGATTAAATCCTGCCAAGTTTTGAAAAAATTTTGTACAGATCCTCTAACTGAAGATTTGATTTTTTCCAATTTCAAATAATATAAAACATCAGTTTCCCACTGACTTATAAGAGGAGAATTAGGATTCTTCCAATTTAACAAAATAAGTCTGCGTGCCAAGAGTGTAGTGAATGCAATCACCGTTTGTTTGTCCTTCTCCAATTCAAGTCCATCTGGAAGGACACCAAACACAGCTGTTAGTGGGTTAGGAGGGATTGTGATACTAAGGCTGTCTGAGAGGCACTTAAAAATTTTTGTCCAAAATGATGTTAGTTTGGTGCAGGCCCAGAACATGTGACCCAGTGAGGCAGGAGCTTGGTTGCAGCGCTCGCAGGTTGGATCCTGGCCTGGAAACATTTTGGACAGTTTTAAGCGAGACAGATGAGCTCGATATATAATTTTTAGTTGAATAATTCTATGCTTTGCGCATATAGAACTCGAGTGAATTCTCTGCTTTGCTACCTTCCACTCCTTTTCTGATATATTGATTAAGAGATCTTCTTCCCAATGTCCTCTTGGATCTTTGAAAGGTAGGGACTCTAATAAGATTTTATATATTGCGGAAATAGTGTTTGTTTCCTCGGAATTGAGCAGTATTTTTTCCAGCATTGTGGAGGGTGCAAGGTGGGGGAAATCGGGCAATTTCTGTTTAACAAAATTTCTAATTTGAAGATAGTAAAAGAAATGTGTAGCTGGGAGGTTAAATTTTGAACGTAATTGTTCAAAAGATGTAAATATGTTGTCTATATAAAGATCTCTGAGCATTTTAATCCCAAAACTTTTCCAGGTATTAAAAACTGGATATACTTGCGAAGGTTGAAAGAGGTGGTTCCCTTGCAGAGGTGCCACTGATAAAAGATTTTCCATCTTAAAATGCTTCCTAATTTGGTTCCATATTCTGAGTGAGTAAAGCACAATTGGGTTATTAGTATATTTGCGATAACTTTCATTTATTGGAAAGCAGAGCAGGGAATATAAAGAAGTACTACAGGATTTTACTTCTATTGCAGACCAAGCCTGTGTATGTGCATTTATTTGTGTCCAGGTTTTTATGGCTTGTATGTTTGCTGCCCAGTAATAAAACTGAAAATTAGGTAAAGCCATGCCACCTTCTGCCTGAGGTCTTTGTAGGGTCGCTCTTCGGATGCGTGGGTGTTTTGAGTTCCAAATGAATGAGGTTATTATTGAATCTAACTGTTTAAAAAATGATTTATTGATATATATTGAAATGTTTTGAAATAAAAAGAGAAGTTTAGGAAGGATATTCATCTTAACGATGTTAATTCTTCCGGCTAGAGTGAGATGAAGGGTTGACCATCTATGCAAGTCTTGCTTAATTTTTTCCATACAGACGCCAAAATTTTGTTGATAAAGAGCTTTATGTTTACTTGTGATATTTACCCCTAGGTATTTAAACTGATCTGCTATGGTAAAAGGTAGGGTGTCTAATTTATTATTATATGCTTGTGAGTTCACTGGAAAGAGTATACTTTTATTCAGATTAATTCTAAGACCAGATATCTTTTGAAATTCTGTTAGTGCTGTTAAAACAGCAGGGACAGTGTTTTCTGGGTCCGATATATATAAGACCATATCATCTGCATATAAAGAAATTTTCTGTTCCAGTCCTTCTCTGACAGTCCCCTTTATCTGATGAGAATTTCGGCAGTGAACCGCCAGTGGTTCAATAGCGATTGCAAACAACAGTGGCGACAAGGGACATCCTTGTCTGGTACCACGTTCTAGTTTAAAGTAGTCTGAGCAAATTTTATTAATACAAACTGAAGCTTCTGGACTGGTATACAGTAGTTTAATCCAAGCACAAATATTCGGGCCAAACCCAAATTTCTCCAATGCAGTGAAAAGGTAATTCCATTCGATCATGTCAAATGCCTTTTCTGCGTCTAATGATAGTAATATCTCTGGGGTGTTTGATTTTGCTGGTGAATATATAACATTAAACAAGCGTCGGAGATTTGAAGATAGATGTCGGCCTTTAATAAATCCAGTTTGATCTTGTGATATTACCGAGGGCAGCACTTTCTCCATCCTTCTAGCTAGGATTTTTGAGAGTATCTTAACATCATTATTCAGGAGTGAAATTGGTCTATATGATGCACATTGTAACAAGTCCTTATTTTGTTTAGGAAAGACGGTGATTAATGCTTGTCGAAATGTTTGAGGTAGTATTTGGTGGTCTTTAGCTTCTGTAAATGTTACCAATAAGAGTGGAGCTAGCTGAGTGGAGAATTTCTTATAAAACTCTACGGGGTAACCATCAGGGCCTGATGATTTCCCACTTTGTAGTGACTTTATAGCGTCTAGTAATTCTGTTAGCGTTAGAGGTTTATCCAGTTCCTCAGCACTTAAAGCATCTATTTGTGGTATTTGTGAATTATCCAGAAATGCATTAGATTGCGTGTTGTCTTCTTTGGGCTCAGTGGAATATAAAGACTTATAGTAATCTCTAAATGTGTGCATTATTTTATTATGGTCGATGATTTCTTCTCCATTCTTGTTGGTGATTACTGGTATTGCATTGTGAACTTCTTGTTTATGAATTTGTTGAGCTAAAAGCTTATTAGCTTTTTCTCCGTGTTCATAGTAATGCTGTCTAGACTTATAAATAAGTTGTTCAGTTTCTTTAGTTGTTAAGATGTTAAGTTCTGTATGCAGGGCCTGCCTTTTCCTGTGAAGAGCTTCACTTGGACGCCTGGCTTGTTCTTCATCTATTCTAGTAATTTCATTTCTTAGCTCTGACACTTTCTTGGTTTCTAATTTATTTCTATGGGAAAGATATGAAATAATCTGGCCTCTTAGGAAGGCCTTTAGAGTTTCCCAGAGTGTTCCTGCAGAAACCTCTGTAGACGTGTTTGTCTCTAGGAAGAAGCTGATTTGTTTGGATATAAATTCTGTGCAGTTCTCGTCTGCCAATAAAAGAGGGTTAAGACGCCATCTGCGAGGTGAGTACGAGGGGCTTATTGATTTTAGCTCCAAGACTAGAGGGGCATGGTCAGAGATAACAATTTTGTCATATTTGCATGATTTAATTGTAGGCAGGAAATTATTATCTATAAAAAAATAATCAATTCTTGAGTAGCTATAATGCACTGGTGAGTAGAACGAATATGTTCTTGAGTTTGGGTTAAGAAACCTCCAGGGGTCTGATAAGTTGTGATCATTTAAAAACTGTGTAATTATCTTTGCAGTATTAGATGTCGTCCCCCCTGTCACGGGAGTCCTATCTAAGAGTGGATTTAAAACACAATTAAAGTCCCCAGCCATTATAATTTCATGAGTGTTCACATTGGGAATGGATGCAAATAGATTTTGCATGAATTCCTTATCATCAACATTGGGTGCATAAACATTTATCAAAATCATTTTACTGTTATATAAGTTGCCCATGACCATCACATATCTCCCTTCAGGGTCCGACACTACCTCTGATGCTACAAATGGAACTGTTCTATGTATGAGAATTCCCACCCCTCTAGTTTTCTTTATAAAGCTAGAATGGAACATTTGGCCAGTCCAGTCTTTTTGTAATCTGAACTGATCCTTGGTTAGTAAGTGGGTCTCCTGTAAAAATACTATTTTAGCGTTTAAGCCTGTTAGGTGAGAGCATACTTTCTTTCTCTTTAATTCGTGATTCAGGCCTTTAACATTCCAGCTCACAAAGTTAACTGTCCCATCATGGAGACATTGATTCTGAGTTTTTAATGTCATTTTATAGTTTTAATTGGTAATATGGCAGTTTTAATCTTAGTTTCAAGATTCCCCAGGAGTTGTTGCATGTTAGCCTGTTGCTGCATTGATATTTATAATTATAAGGATTATAAGAATAGATTAAATATAACCTGCTCTCCTTCTCTCCCCCCTTTATCCCCCCACCCCCCCATTTTGCCTCCCCACATGAGGCTAGACCCCACTTCGCGATGTTCCAGTCCTCTGACATACGAAGAGACAGAGCACGTCCAAAACAAAACAAACCCCACCCTGCAGCGGCGTTACAGAATTAAAACAGAGATATCTTTTACAGTTAAATCCTTAATACTATCTGCCGAAAATGTTCTCATTAACAATATTTAAGCTTGAAATAATCTTCAGCGCTTTTAAGTTAAGATATTAAGATTAAAAAAAAAAAAAAAAACAACCCTGGGAATGATTTTAAAAACTAGTCTAGGATAAACCTGGTAATTCCTACTGTAATAGTATAATGGTAATTGTATAAATAGTAGAACAAGCATTAAACCAAGGGTATGAAGTTAAACAGTCTACTTTAAGGTATAGTAAAATAAAAAAAATAAATAAAAAAAAAAAAAAAGGAATAAAAAAATAAATAAATAAAACGAATCCTACTTTAATCACTTCCACATTTTCACACTCACGTCTATAACTCTATAACTCTGATTAAATCATAAACATATAACATATAAAGTCCAGCTAAAAACAAAAAAAAAAAAAGAAAATAAGATGTATAATTATAATACCAGTCTCTTTAAACATGGATCCAGCGATCAGATCATAGGTCTTTCCCGTGCCTTGATAGAATACGGCTCTTTAATTTTAATTAACTTTCAAAAAAGTGTCGGAAACAGCTTCTTTAATTCTTTTTCAGCTTCTTCTTTGCTGAAGAAGATATAATGTCCATCTTGAACTTCCACTTTCAGTTTGGCAGGATACAAGAGGCTGTATTTGATATCGGCTTCCCGTAGCATCCTTTTAATGTCGTTGTAGGATCTGCGTTTTGCAGCTGTTGATGGTGAGAAGTCGGGAAAAAGACGAATAAGATTATTTTCGAATATAATCTCTTGCTTTTGTCTGAGAAGTGCCATCACATCAAGCTTACATCTTAGTCGTTCGAAGCGGACAATAAAAGACCTAGATTTAAAGGCGCTTGGTATCTTTGTGCGATAAGCCGTGGCTATCTCATTGTCGAGTTTAAAGTCATCTCCAATTATTTTAGACAGTAATTCTACTGCAAATTTCACTGGGCTTGAGCTTTCTCGTTTCTCAGGTATACCCTCAATTCTTATATTATTTCTTCTGCACCCATCTTCCAGGGCTGCAAGTCTGTCTCCAAGTTTTTTGTATTCCGAGTTCGCAGCTGTGGCTTTTTCATCGGCGTTAGATGCCATTTGTTCCGCTGTTTCCACTCGAGCCGTGAGTCCCTGCTTAACGTCTTCCAGCTGATCTGAAACGTCATTAATATGATCATCAAGCCTTTTCAGTTTGGAGTTAGTTTCTTCAATGTGTTCCACTAATTTCTCCAACATGCCTTTAAAGTTCACGTCGAAACGTTCAAATAGACGCGTTTCCTTATCTTTGTTATCCTTCTTGAGCTCAGTGGCCACCTTCTTAAGATCATTTGTGTTATCTTTCTTAAGCTCCTTCATGGCCGTAACTATGGCAGTGGACTGTGTAGCGATCATCTCTTTCTGTGTAGCGATCATCTCTTTCAGTTCGGACAGTTCGCTTCTGCTTTCGTGCTCCGCAAGTGAAAATGCAGCTCCTGTTACAGGCTCGCGATGAGTAGATGAGAGCACGTCCTGCAGAGCCCTTTCTAGTCTCGAATGATCCTCAGAAATCGGCGATCCCTCGCGACCTGTATCACTTGCGCCTTCGCTCCCATTTTCACTCTCGACTGGAGACGATACAATGGAGCGGGGTCCCAGGAATTCTGCGCACTCTTCTGCCTGTTCTAGGTCAGTCTCCGTGATGCCATACCTTACACTTGCACTCAGGCCGGAAGTCTGTCCGGACTTCGATGCAGCTTTAAGTTTCTTTTCCGGTTCTTTCTGACTTTTCTTCTTGTTACTCATGCTTGTATATTGTAGTGGAAGTTCCTTGGTCGGGTTAAATACAGGATACCTCTAAATAATATGAAATACGTGGGAAAATAAAGCCGCTGCTAGCGGAGCTCTGCTTCAGACGTCCATCTCCTATAAACGGACGAAACCAACATCTGCACTGTGTGAAGTCAATTAGTCAAATCAAACAAAGTAAGGTATAATTCAGTGCCATTTCAACAATATTTATTTTCAGTGCAACTCTGGACTCTGGAGGGCTATATACAATAATAAATAAATAACAAAAAATAAATAACAAAAGTAAAAGCAAGGTAAATTTGACATTCAACTGAGAATTATAAATAATAAGTACTTTCATAATAATACTAACAAGTTTTAACATTTCAACAAAAAAAGACTTGGCCTCATATAAAAATAAAATGAGTTTTTAATATGTGCACAACTGAACAGGCTTAACCAGTTTCATGGTAAATCTGAACATCTTTAAATAACTGAACATATCTTCCCCACTTTCTTTACCTCATATCTCACTGCCTACTTTTTCTTGTTCAGTAAGAGAAGTAAGCTCTTGCTTGGTCTACCAGGATTTTAAATCTGGGCTGGAATGGTGTCAGTGCCATCCTCATGCATGTGTGAAGATTGTCATAAGTGAGGCTTGAGCGATATTTGTTTTTTGTTATGTTCATGGTGGAGAAAGTTGTCTCACAACTGTATGTGGAGCCAAACATGGTGAACATGTACAGGACCACCTTCCTCATGCCTGGAAAAGCTGCCTCTGGGACCTTTTTAAACCAGAAGGTGGCAGGGTCAGTTCCTCCAAAACACTGAAGCCCAGGATTTGCCCACTTGAAGAGATGTGTGCTTCTTTTGAATACCCCGTGACATCTGTGATCAGGAATTGATTCTGCATGAACAGGGAGAGCCACTATCCAAGACTGAATGTACTGAAGCGGTTGCTGAAGTTTACAATCAGCTTGTCAACAAAGTCAGATAAAGTAGATACACCCCTCTCACCCTGGGCCTGCTCCTTCAGTGTAGGAAAGTGTGCACAGTCTCCCTGCATGTCTTTCTTGAACACCTGAATTAGAATCAGAATAATAATTTTTTAACAAGAAAGAGATTTGCTTTGCTTTTTTATATTAAGTTGATATGTTTATAATATTGTAATGCTATTATAATGTTATTAATGAAGAGGTTGTGCAGGAATGTGTAAATAAAAATATTAACAGGTATGGTGCATACAGTACCTCAAGATTCCTCTGGAATGTGCAGACAGCTGTTACCAGGTTACACACAGAATTGTTCTTCCCCTGTAACTTTAAATTCAATTGATTCAGGTGATAGCCACCAAAAAAGACACAATGTCCATCTTCTTCTCATCTTCTAAAAGGTGAGAAAACAGTGTTGCCTTTTGGCTCTTCAGCTGTGCTAGGAAATCTGTGATTTCCTCTCTGATGGCCCAGAAGTGCTCCAACACTTTGCCTTTACTGAGCCATCTCACGTTATGCAGCAGGAGGTCGTCAGCATTTGCATCCACTTCACTGAGGAATTCCCTGAGCATGCGATGTTGGAGAGAAGAGGATGCACGCAGAAAGTTTATCATTTTCATCATGGTGTCCATCACCTTAGCATGCTATTCTGACAGGCTGGAACACAGGACAAACTGATGAATGATACAGTTGGCTTTAAGATTGCTTATTTTCTGTAGCCTAACTGGCAAATTTAGTGGGTAACTTTTCTCAAATGTAATTTTGCACTTAGTTTTATAGTGGCGTTTCACATTCCCAGTTTTAACCACTGCCACCGTCTTGGAGCAGATGAGACACAGCAGTTTCGAGCTTCCTGCAGGAAATATGAACATACAGTAAACACCTCGGTCCATTCCGGATTCAAAGCCCGGTTTTCGGTGTTTACCTTCTGCTGTTTAGCAAAAGCCATGGCACATTGACTCACAATTTCACTGCTTTTCTCTCTCTTGTCTTCTCACTCCTTTATATTTTTCTCTCCCTGTCACTGCTGCTGCCACAAGAGTGCCAGCTATTTTCAAGCATAATGCAGGTTTTTCGTGCCTCTATTCAGTGAAGGTCCACCCTACTCTGCCTTAAACTTGACTAAACTCAGTCTTCATACTTAAACCCAACCAACTCAAACCCACGAAGGCAAAAAGTATTGGCCAATCAGAGACACGTAGGAGGTCCCTTTCACTGAGTAGTAGTGTAGAAACACTGTCAGAAAAGAGTCTGA
The DNA here is from genome assembly GCF_900747795.2 of Erpetoichthys calabaricus. NCBI lineage: Eukaryota > Metazoa > Chordata > Cladistia > Polypteriformes > Polypteridae > Erpetoichthys > Erpetoichthys calabaricus. The sequence continues at coordinate 131,402,721 of NC_041401.2, read as the reverse complement.
GTCCGGACCTTCATTGTGGTCTGCCTGTTAGTGGCCTGTGGCTTACATTAAATAGGCTGAAATCAAAGAAATCACCAGGATCAGATAAACTTTCTCTGTATTGTATGTCAAACATATTTAAACCTGACTCACATTTCCTCCGTTGTTTCTGCACTTAAAAAGGTTATCCCAGTTGATCTTACTGAAGCTTTGCCGCATCTGCTGAAAGTTTGCTGTAATAAATTTTTTTTTTTTTTTAAATACACACTGCCAAAACACTGTGACATCTATTTTTATTATGGTCACTAGATCCTAATGGTTTACCCCTTCAGCTGCATCCTGATTATTATAGCATACTAAATGTAGACAAGCCTTCCACTTGTTGGTATATTAATGTGCTGTGTTAAAAAAAAACAGTAACTGATTTTGGCTGAATACGTCTGCTCTTGTGTTGCGCTATTTGTAATGATAGCCCAGTTAATATTTGTGTAGTTAAAGTCCCCTGTGACTATAATATCACCCTCTAAACTTGGGTTTTTAATTAGGACATCAGAAAGATTTGGATGAAAACAGACCAACTAAGCTTGCCACTCCTTCCCACTTAATTCTTTTAAAATAACTAAGTGGAGTTTGGAAGGTTCCTAAAGTCCTACTGTGTACCCAGGTTTGGCAGGCCAAGAAAAATGCAGGAGCAGCATATGCGCAGGATTGTGAGAATGGTTACAGACAACCCACAGATCACCTCCAAAGACCTGAAAGAACATCTTGCTGCAGATGGTGTATCTGTATCTATCTATCTATCTATCTATCTGTACATCGTTCTACAATTCAGCGCAATTTGCACAAAGTACATCTGTATGGTAGGGTGATGAGAAAGAAGCCCTTTCTGCACTCATGCCACAAATAGTCGCTTGTTGTATGCAAATGCTCATTTAGACAAGCCAGATTCATTTTGGAACAAAGTGCTTTGGACTGATGAGACAAAAATTTAGTTATTTGGTCATAACAAAAAGCAATTTGTATGGCGGAAGAAGAACACCACATTCCAAGAAAAACACCTACCTACTGTCAAATTTGGTGAAGGTTCAATCATGCATTGTGGGCTGTGGGGCTAGTTCAGGGACTGGGGCCCTTGTTAAAGTCGAGGGTCGAATGAATTCAACCCCATATTAACAAATTCTTCAGGATACTGTTCAAGCATCAGTCACAAAGTTGAAGTTACGCAGGGGTTGGATATTCCAACAAGACAGTGACCCAAAACACAGTTTGAAATCTACAAAGGCATTCATGCAGAGGGAGAAGTACAATGTTCTGGAATGGCCGTCACAGTCCCCTGACTTGAATATCATCGAAAATCTATGGGATAATTTGAAGCAGGCTGTCCATGCTCGGCAGCCATCAAATTTAACTGAACTGGAGAGATTTTGTATGGAAGAATGGCCAAAAATACCTCCATCCAGAATCCAGACACACATCAAAGGCTATAGGGGGGCTCCAGAGGCTGTTATATTTGCAAAAGGAGGCTCAACTAAGTATTGATGTAATATGTCTGTTGGGGTGCCCAAATTTATGCACCTGTCTAATTTTGTTATGATGCATATTGCATATTTTCTGTTAATTCAATAAACTTAATGTCACTGCTGAAATACTATTGTTTCCATAAGGCATGTCATATATTAAAAGGAAGTTGCTACTTTGAAAGCTCAGCCAATGATAAAACAAAAATCCAAAGAATCAATTAATTAATTAATTTAATCCAAAGAATCCAAACTTTTTCATATGACTGTACAGTATATTGTTATGAGCACCTAGTGTGAGCGATTGCCATATTTCCACAGGGATTAGTAGCTGTAAAGAGACCTATTCAAATGAAAACAATGCTGCATCTACTTTGGTGATTGGCACAGGTGTAGCTCAGGTTTGAAGACAATCATTTGGTCTGCTTCTGCAGAGTTAGTAATTCTCTTAGCTTGAAGCAGCTGTTCACATGCAGGTAAGGCTGTACACGTGGGGTGCTATAAAGCAGATACCTAGAACTAAAATAAGCAATACAGTTAAGAGTAACTATAGTGTAAGTGAACCAAAATAATGAACACAGGAATCTTCATAAAAATATATTCAAGATAAGAGCACCTGGTGTAAGTGATTGACATATTCCAATAGTGGTTAGCAGTTGAGGAAAAGATGTTTTCCAAAAGTACCAGCGAGGTGAGTGGGCAGTTGCCTTTGTGATTGGCACAGATGTAGATTACCCATTTGGTCTGCTTCTGCTGAGGTAGTAAGTCTCTTTGCCTAAAGCAGCTTTTCACTTTCAGATAAGACTGTAAAGTGGCAATATTAAGGCAAAATTCCACAATCATACAAAGTGTGTGTTTGATATTACATTACTGTTTGTCCCCTCATGTCCTAAACTCCTTTACCCCCACCTTGCCTAATTTGAACAATCCTCAACTGAACTTCTCATATACCTGTCCTTCTGTTCAAATGTAATCTATCACGGTGGAACAGGTGCACTGTAAACCTATGCCCCTCTGTCCTACCCATAAACCTATGCCCCTCTGTACTACACCAACATTTAAGCCACACGTTAAGGGTTCTAATCTCCTCTTCACCTTTACTGGCATGTGGCACAGGCAGAAATTCAGAGAAGGCCGTTTTGTCAGTTCTGCTTCTCAGCGTGGCACCTAACTGTTTAAATTTAGATTGTAGAACTGACAACCTGCCTTTTGTATGTCATTTGTTTCAACATGGACATTTAAAACTGGATCCATACCTGCTCCGGCCAAAAACTATTCACCATTCCAGCGAGGTCTCATCCCTGTACACCCGGAAGGCAACACACACTATGAGACTCTGGTTCTGGAGCAAACCTGTGTCTCAATCTCCCTAATGACCGAGTCCCCCACTATCACTATTTCTCTCATTCTGGGGACTGGTTTAGAGGTGACCCTTTGGGGCACCTCATCAATACCTATCACCTCAGAATTACCACAATCACTGTCCAGCTCTGCAAGGCCCTGAAAATGGTTGGAAACCTCAAATGCTGGGGTTGTGCACACTGTCCAGGAACATCCTCTTGCCTTGCACTTACATCCGACCATGACCAACCTATTTTTACCTCCCTGATCTAGAGTCTATTCCCACTTCACTTTGGGGTTGCACAGTAACTCTCTAAAGAACATTGGCGTAAAGTACAATAATTCTTCCCTACAATAAAGGCCAGACTACTTCAAAAAGTCAAACAGTATACAGGATATACATTTTACTAGCCCCATGATTACAGTTTGTTTAGATGACAATTAAGCTCTTTTGAAACTGAATATAATTTAATTTTGAGTTTAACAAACTCAATAATTGTTTAATACTTACAGGGGCTTAAAGTAAACCAGTATTATCTGTTTAAGGTGCTCTCACTGCTAAATGACTCACTTAAGCTGCCTGTTGAAAATGTTTTTATTTCTCAGTAGATTTTCTCTTTCACTACTACAATGCTGTACTCTATAAACGTCCTGCTTTTTCAATATGCACTCTTTACCCATCCTTCTAGTGTCAATGCTCTCCGGCTTGTGGTTCATGTACCTGACTTAACTAGTAATCTTTTACAATGTTATTTACTGCGAAATCCACTCACTTATTTACTTTTAGCTGATTCAAAGTCAACGTATTATTTATTTACTGCATGCACATGCTGAGAAGACCACAAACACACTCACACACAACCTTTTAGTTGAAAAAACATTTAAAACCTTCTAAAGCAAAAAAAAAAATGGAAGAGGATCTACCTGATCTCTTAGTTGCAACAGAAAGTAAGTTTTAGGTGCAAACATATTTTAATTAAGTTTCACACACAGACAAAATGCAGTACCAAGTTCTTCCCAGTACAATCCACCAGTTGTATTGATGTCAGCACACAGTACACATTCTGTACATCACAAGGTTAGAACATTATCCATTCTTTCATAGAATTTGTTCCAGTCGTTCCAAGGTTTAGATATGGTAATAGTCAATGTATTTACTTCTGAAGGCATCCAAGGTGTATAAATTGGCATCTATCTGGAGTTGCTACCTCCATCTGCTATCAGATTAACTTATAGTGGTGCCAGCATTAGAAATAAGAATTGTTGTTTTAGTCAATTCTGCACCCATCTAGCATACTAATTTGGGATCCTGAGGTGGTTTGTCATGTGGTGGGTGTGACAGCGTGCTATATTAGTGCATGTTCCCAACGTCCCTCCTACACACTATACCCTGAAGTCCCACTTCTTTTAGTATGATGCTCAACCTTTCATGTGGTACCTTAAGAAATGGGTTTTGAAAGTCAAGATAAATAATATCATATACACCACTCTTGTCATATTTTGTTGAATCCTAATAGAATTCCAGCATGGTTGTAAAACACAGCCTCCCTCTCTGAATGAAACTTACTGCCCTATAATTTTTTGATTCTGCCTGATTTTTCTTTATATATACTGTATAATAGGATAATATTTGCCATTTTTCAGTTCTCTGGAATTTTTCCAGTGCACAGTGACTTACTAAAAATATGTGCCAAGGGTTTATGTATACATTTACTAATTTCCTTAAGTACTTTAGGATAAATATGATCTGTTCCTGGTGATTTGTTAGATTTCAGCCTGTTTAATCTAAGCAATACTTCTTTCTCTACAATTTCCAAATTACTAAGTACCTCCTTAGTAGACACTGTTACCTTTGGAAGGTTATCTACTTTCTCACATGTGAAGACTTCAGAAAAATGCAAGTTCAGAGCTGTTGCTGTTTCACTGTCTATGCATTTTAATACCCCTTTATTATTTCTAATACACTTCACCACCTCCTTAACTGTTGTTTTACTACTAAATTACTGAAATAATCTGTTTTGGTCATCTTTTGTCTTATCTGCAATATTCTTCTCAAACTACTAACCTAGCTTCCCTAATATCCTTCTTAGTGGTCGCTCTCATGCTTTCATACACTGTACGATTTGCATTGGAGTTATTAGTGTCATATGCTTTATGCAGTTATTTTTTCCTTTGAAACTTCTTTTTTATCTCCTTACTTAGCCAATGCAGAGTTTTTCTCTTATTTCCTACTTATTACAATTTTGGTATTTATACCTGTCCCATATTATACAGGTGCTGGTCATAAAATTAGAATATCATGACAAAGTTGATTTATTTCAGTAATTCCATTCAAAAAGTGAAACTTGTATATTAGATTCATTCATTACACACAGACTGATGTATTTCAAATGTTTATTTCTTTTAATGCTGATGATTATAACTGACAACTAATGAAAGTCCCAAATTCAGTATCTCGGAAAATTAGAATATTGTGAAAAGGTTCAATATTGAAGACACCTGGTGCCACACTGTAATCAGCTAATTAACTCAAAACACCTGCAAAAGCCTTTAAATGGTCTCTCAGTCTAGTTCTGTAGGCTACACAATCATGGGGAAGACTGCTGACTTGACAGTTGTCCAAAAGACGACCATTGACACCTTGCACAAGGAGGGAAAGACACAAAAGGTCATTGCTAAAGAGGCTAGCTTTTCACAGAGCTCTGTGTCCAAGCACATTAATAGAGAGGCGAAGGGAAGGACAAGATGTGGTAGAAAAAAGTGTACAAGCGATAGGGATAACCGCACCCTGGAGAGGATTGTGAAACAAAACCCATTCAAAAATGTGGGGGAGATTCACAAAGAGTGGACTGCAGCTGGAGTCAGTGCTTCAAGAACCACCACGCACAGACGTATGCAAGACATGGGTTTCAGCTGTCGCATTCCTTGTGTCAAGCCACTCTTGAACAAGAGACAGCGTCAGAAGCGTCTCGAAGTGGGGTAAAGACAAGAAGGACTGGACTGCTGCTGAGTGGTCCAAAGTTATGTTCTCTGATGAAAGTAAATTTTGCATTTCCTTTGGAAATCAAGGTCCCAGAGTCTGGAGGCAGAGAGGAGAGGCACAGAATCCACGTTGCGTGAGGTCCAGTGTAAAGTTTGCACAGTCAGTGATGGTTTGGGGTGCCATGTCATCTGCTGGTGTTGGTCCATTGTGTTTTCTGAGGTCCAAGGTCAACGCAGCTGTCTACCAGGAAGTTTTAGAGGACTTCATGCTTCCTGCTGCTGACGAACTTTATAGAGATGCAGATTTCATTTTCCAACAGGACCTGGCACCTGCACACAGTGCCAAAGCTACCAGTACCTGGTTTAAGGACCATGGTATCCCTGTTCTTGATTGGCCAGCAAACTCGCTTGACCTTAACCCCATTATGGGGTATTGTGAAGAGGAAGATGCAATATGCCAGACCCAACAATTCAGAAGAGCTGAAGGCCACTACATCGAGAGGAGTCAGATGAGGTGGCTCGGGCATCTGATCAGGATGCCTCCTGGGCGCCTCCCTGGTGAGGTGTTCCGGGCACGTCTAACCGGGAGGAGGCCCAGGGGAAGACCCAGGACACGCTGGAGGGACTATGTCTCTCGGCTGGCCTGGGAACGCCTCGGGATTCCCCCGGAAGAGTTAGAAGTAGTAGCCGGGGAGAGGGAAGTCTGGGCATCTCTGCTCAAGCTGCTGCCCCCGCGACCCGACCTCGGATAAGCGGAAGAGAATGGATGGATGGATGGATGGATGGATGGATGAAGGCCACTATCAGAGCAACATGGGCTCTCATAACACCTGAGCAGTGCCACAGACTGATCAACTCCATGCCACGCTGCATTGCTGCAGTAATCCAGGCCAAAGGAGCCCCAAATAAATATTGAGTGCTGTACATGCTCATACTTTTCATGTTCATACCTTTCAGTTGACCAACATTTCTAAAAATCCTTTTTTTGCATTGGTCTTAATTGATATTCTAATTTTCTGAGATACTGAATTTGGGACTTAGTTGTCAATTATAATCATCAACATTAAAAGAAATAAACATTTGAAATACATCAGTCTGTGTGTAATGAATGAATCTAATATACAAGTTACACTTTTTGAATGGAATTACTGAAAAAAATCAACTTTGTCATGATATTCTAATTTTATGACCAGCACCTGTATGTAGAATATTTTAAAATCTATATCAACTGTTTCAACTCTTGAAAGCTTCTGATTGTTGTGACGAATGGCTGGGTCCCATGCTTCCGGGTGGGTTATAAAAAGGGCCAGCCACCACCACTCGAGAGCCAGAGTCGGGAGGAGGAGGACTAAGCTAGAGGAGGAGTGGTGGTCAAGGAGAAGAATGTTTTGGTGTGTTAAGTGCTTTGTGGGACTTAATACTTCCTTTTGAGATAAACGAAGTGAGTCTCAAATTTGTTACATAAGAGTGCATAAGTCCACCAGTTCCGGGTTTATGCTTTCACAAGTAATGCATGTTTTCATTCTCATTCTGGTGATCACACACCTAGTTCTCCAAACAGTCGTCTCGGATTGATTTTGCCTCTCAGCTAACTTTTGTAGACAAATTCATTTAACAGACCAACATTCAAAAAATGTTATAAATTAAATTATTTTCATGAGATTTTTTTTTTCTCTCTCAACATTAAGCCAACACATAAAGCCACTGAAGGAGAGGGAGATGTATCATCGCAAAGCAGTGGAAGAAGCACAGAAGAGCCATAGAAAAGCTATGCTTTTCCTGAAGGAGACAATGACCAGGTAGTTAATTCATCTTACTGTATCTAAGTCGAAGATATATCAAGCAATTTTTAATGGCTTATAAGGTTTTGTATATATAAAGGCTTGTAGAGATACTGTATTATAGTACGTTTCCATTGTTAAGATATGTTAAATCATATTTCATAGCTCCATCAAAATTTTTACATTTTATTTCTTTAGTATCACAAGCAATAGCTTTCTCCAGAAAAAATAGTATGCTGTTTTCTTTAAATGAAACAAAATTACCTTAAAGATATATTTTACTTTTATGGATAACAGGCAATAGCAAATCATTATTTGTTTATTCTTGATAAAGGGATATAAAATATATCTGCAGTGTACGTTTTTAATTTATATTGACATATGTATTAGTAGAAACTAAGAAAAAACATTTTCCCATTATCTCTGTAGTTTGAAATTGAAAAAGACCTTTTTCATAGACCATTTCACAATCATAATTAGATCAGTCACAAATAGACTACATTTCTGACTTTCTGACATTAATGCATCAAACTAATGATAAAAAAAAGTTGCATAAAGCAACATTGCGTGCAAATTATGTATTTTATTGTATGACTGTGAATTTCAAATAAAGAAAATATTTCAGTACTAGCCGACGCCCACTGTAGCATACGGCGGTGTAATAACAACCCCAAAAAGATGTTGTTGTAGAATGTCTCTAAGTAATTCCTACAGCTTAATCTAAAAGACTCGTACTGCAATATCAGGTCTGTGCTCTGGTCTTTGGGTATCCAACAGTGCATGTAGAATTTCCTGCCAAGCAGGATTACATGTGAAAGTGATAAATAAATCTGGCTTTCCGAATTTACGTACTATGACCATGGCATCCTGATAGTTTTGTTGCAAGTATCTTGGACTTTCTGGAAATGTGGACGGTAATGTGATCATTTTGCCTACACGTACATTGTTATTTTCAGCATTTGCTTGCAGTGTGTCTGATAGTCCTTTGTATTGTTTCACACGCAGATCTTGTTGATGTAATCTGAGATAGTTGAGAAGTGCACCCTCTGTTTTAACATACACATCTACGACGTACTGTTGGAATAGTTTGCCGCTGGAGTGCAAAATACTAAATGTATTCCTCATTCCTTATCTGTACGCGTAAAATTGGCATTGAATAAGCCTTATTCGCTTGGTGGTTCTTTTATCGGGAACATGTTGTAAATCTTTGTGCCAGACAATGTCTCCATAAGGGAATAAAAATGGGTAAACCATAGGATCGCAATTCATATTGAGTGTGGAAATCTGTTTACAGGAGTTGCCTATGGGATAGATGCAAATGTCCCTTTCGGCAGGCGGTTCGCCATCTTCTCCAACGAAAATCGCTGCAACATCGGTGTGACATGTCGGGGCATTGGATCATCGTAAATCCTGCCTAGGGTTTTCCTTGAAAATTATTCGTACAGATGCTGTTGGATTGGACTGAGCAGTTTCATGCATGTGTGTGTATGATTTAGCGAAGGGGTTTTGAGCATGGAATCTAGCTGGAGAAGTAAATTTTCGCTGCATGCAGAGTTTGCTTTATTTTGTAAGCATACTTCAGTAGCTTGCGCTGTGTCAAAAACATACAATTGTCCATATCCTGGAGAGGTAGAAGTGTTGGCACATAGTGGAGAGATTTGGTGATAAATTTGCCCATGTATTTTAAAACAGTATGGTCCGTGGCCAGGAGGTTGAGTTATCTGTGCACCCATGGAAGTAAACGCTAGAGATGAGTTGTATTCTCGAATGTGTTCAGGATAATTTTTAGCTTCTGATGTTTGCTGTGTAAGAAGCTGTTGTAAAGACACAGGTGGTTTTTGCAAAGGGGGTAAAGCTACTTTATCGTTGTGGAGGCACCTTGAGTACTTGTTGGATGTATTGCGCTCAGCAGGCCTGTATAGTGCATGACAGTCCCAATGCAGCGTGTGGAAGGGTTTGGAAGAGGGCGAATAGGAATCGAGAAATGCCATGTCGGCTGTGTGTGGGCGGGACCGGTTTTGAAGTGGAAGCAGGACGAACCAGAAGTGAAATATATATAAGAGATCACAACTCATTTATTTTCCAAATAAATTTATTTCAGTATTGAAAGCAAACACACATGGGATTCCAGCTCAATTTAGGATTAAAAGAAGTACATTTGTTCATGCAATGCTAGTTTAGAGACACGGATAACCTTAACTCTTTGAGGGCTGAATATTTTTTTAAAAACACCTAGTTTTCTGAAAAGCAATGGCTTCACACACAAACCAACAGTTTGCCAAGAATATGTGGGAGGCTTGCTGCCAGGCCGTCTTCACATGGCTGGGGCAGCAGCAGCTGTCACTGTTGCAGTACACTGCTATCTGGTTTCTACCTCTTATCATTGTTAAGTAGCAGTCCTCCCTGGCGACCATTGCCATAGGCGTGTCAGCTACCTGAACCTGTTCAGCACCATGATAAGCTGGGGACCAGTCAACTGAAGCTGAAACCTCACATTCGTTTTCAGTTGCTTGTATCAAAATCAGAGTCCAACAAGTCATAGTCCAATTCAGAGAGAACAGGCAAAATGTCGTCCACGGAGATCGCTTTGATTTCTTGCCAGATGTCAGCACCATTTTTGCCGTTGTTTGTGCCTCACTACTCACAGGAGCGCAGGAAATCTCGGTCAAAACCAATGAAGCTAACTTTCCTTCTAGCAACAAGAGTCCAACTAAAACATAACGGTTAGTTTTCACAGTTTACAGTTGATTACCATCATCAACTCCTCCTTTTGACAAAATTCGACATCAGCCCTGAAAGAGTTAATGTGCCCATCTTTGCGATATGGCAGGTAAACCATTATACCCACATAAAACTATACTTGCAAACACTGGTAAAGATAACAAACTTCACATAGTCACTAAGTGGCTAATTTTTTGAACATCACATCTGGGCCAGGATATGTTTTATGACTTGGCCATTATTTAGACTCAGTCTTCAGGAGCTGTCAGACAGAAGTATTTCCATCACTCTCATAGTCACTTGTTGTCTTTTGTTAATTTCTGGCCAAACCATAAAGCCTCTGTTGTCTAGTACATTCTAATACATGATTATAATGTCAGCCCTGGGTTGTGCATTGAAATCATTCACTGTCTGATTGAACATTGTGCTTCCCTGGGACCTGTAATTAAGGTGGTTGGTAAACTGAAGATAAATGCTAGTATGCATGTATAGTAAATATTCATGGCACAGCTATAAATGTTTATATGCAGTTAATGTAGTTAATGTAGATATCAAATGAAGGAGAATAGTTGAACAAGTACAATTCCATTAAAGGTGCCATGAACACATATGATATTATTATGGTATTATAAAACCATCATTATATTAGCATAGCTGTTGGTTTCTCTTTTTTAGTGATATTCAAAAAATAAACAGTGGAAATTCTAAAAGATTTGGTTTCTTTTTTTTTTTTTAAGTTTATATTGATGTTACTAGACATTAAGCCCGTTACAATAACAGGCGCTAGAACAGTAGTCCATAAACATTAGTAGGAACAGTCTATATTAAATGGCAAGGGACCTTTTAACTCATTAAATTTTTTACGTAAAATGCCTGTAATTTTCTCTGACAGTAATACTGGCTTTGCTGTCCGTAATATGCGTTTAATTTTCTGTCACAACAGTGGGCAATCAGCAGATTCTCCCCAGCAACTGATGTAATGTGCGCAAAAATAAATCTACTTTTAAAAGTCATTGTATTGTAATATCATGAAAATTAGTATATTTAGGAAAACCCCTTCAACAACTGACACTTTACACTTTACCGGGCCAAGCTTCTTAATCGCAAATCTGACATCCTCAGAGTGAACACTTGCACAACAACAAACACTAATCCCACCTCTTTGGGGAAGCTGGTCTCCGCGTCTCAGTACCCGATTGGATTTTTCGTGTTTTATGTTTTAGGTCTCGCCTCATTTACCGAAATCCGATTGGATCGGCCACGCGATATTTTATAGCTCCCGCCCTCTCTGTCTTGTGTGACGTGTCAGGTGGCCTTTGAAGCATCTGCTTTGAAGCTTCGCACCATGCCCCTGCACATGCGCACTTCACCAGAAGACACACACACACGGACACTGGACGCACACAGGGGTTTTATTAAAGAGGATTAAAATCAAATAACAACATTCCATACAAGCAAGTCAAGTTTAACAAAACTAGGTTTGAAACAAATCAACCCCCACACGTAAAAAAGAGAGATAGGCCTGCAGAGTAAAACTTTAATAATAGTAAAAATATGTAAATAAGTAAATTAATCAAAATAAATAGAATAAAAAAGAGGGGAGAGAATCCGCTTCCTCAATTGAATTGCTTGTTCTAAGATGTTATTGATTAGATCCTGCCAAGTTCTGAAAAAGTTTTGTACAGATCCTCTAAGTGACAATTTGATTTTTTCCAATTTTAGATAATATATAACATTAGTTACCCACTGACTTAAAAGAGGTGATTTAGCATTCTTCCAGTTGAGCAAGATAAGTCTACGTGCCAATGGTGAAGTAAAGGCAATTACAGTAATCCCTCGCTATATCGCGCTTCGACTTTCGCGGCTTCACTCTATCGCAGATTTTATATGTAAGCATATTTAAATATATATCGCGGATTTTTTGCTGGTTCACGGATTTCTGCGGACAATGGGTCTTTTAATTTCTGGTACATGCTTCCTCAGTTGGTTTGCCCAGTTGATTTCATACAAGGGACGCTATTGGCAGATGGCTGAGAAGCTACCCAACCAGAGCGCGTATTACGTATTAAATAAAACTCCTCAAATATATTGTGAGCACGGGGGCTCTTCGCACCCCTAGAGGATACGGCCGCTCCTCAAAAAACGCTGAAAGATTACCTTCACATTCTTTGTTGGGCTTACATATGGCTGCTTTATCAAGCGATATGCTTCCTGCATGGTGCTTCGCATACTTAAAAGATCAAACAGCACGTATTGATTTTTGATTTTTACTTTTCTCTCTCTCTCTCTTGCTCTGACATTCTCTGCTCCTGACGCAAGGGGTGTGAGCAGGGGGGCTGTTCGCACACCTAGACGATACGGACACTCGTCTAAAAATGCTGAAAGATTACCTTCATGTTGCTCCCTTCTGTGCAGCTGCTTCGTGAAGCGACATGCTTCCCGTGCTTTGCATACTTGAAGGGCATGTATTGATTTTTGATTGTTTGTTTTTCTCTGTCTCTCTCTCTCTGACATTCTCTGCTCCTGACGGAGGGGGTGTGAGCTGCTGCCTTCCTTGCAACTGCTTTGTGCGGTGGTGCTTCGCATACTTAAAAGCCAAGCAGCCCTATTGATTTTTGTTTGCTTTTTTTTCTCTCTCTCTCTCTGACATTCTCTGCTCCTGATGCGCACTCCTTTGAAGAGGAAGATATGTTTGCATTCTTTTAATTGTGAGACGGAACTGTCATCTCTGTCTTGTCATGGAGCACAGTTTAAACTTTTGAAAAAGAGACAAGTGTTTGTTTGCAGTGTTTGAATAAAGTTCCTGTCTCTCTACAACCTCCTGTGTTTCTGTGCAAATCTGTGACCCAAGCATGAGAATATAAAAATAACCATATAAACATATGGTTTCTACTTCGCGGATTTTCAAATTTCGCGGGGGGTTCTGGAACGCAACCCCCGCAATCGAGGAGGGATTACTGTACACTTTTTTCGTCCTTCTCCACTTTAAGCCCATCTGGAAGTACAACAAACATAACTGTTAGTGGATTAAGAGGGATTGTGACACCAAGGCTGCCTGAAAGGCATTTAAAGATTTTGGTCCAAAATGATGTTAATTTGGTGCAGGACCAAAACATATGGCCCAATGAGGCTGGAACTTGATTGCAGCGTTCGCAGGTTGGATCTTGCCCTGGAAACAGTCTCTTTAAATGAGACAGATGTGCTTGATATATAATTTTAAGTTGAATAATTATATGCTTTATGCATATGCAGTTCGAGTGAATTCTGTGAATCGCTACCTTCCATTCCTTTTTCGAGATGTCGAATGAGAGTTCCTTTTCCCACTGTACTCTGGGATCTTTGAAAGGGAGGGACTTTAAAATGTTTTTATACAGTGCATCCGGAAATTATTCACAGCGCATCACATTTTCCACCTTTTGTTATGTTACAGCCTTATTCCAAAATGGATTAAATTCATTTTTTCTTCAGAATTCTACACACAACACCCCATAATGACAATGTGAAAAAAGTTTACTTGAGGTTTTCGCAAATTTATTAAAAATAAAAAAACTGAGAAATCACAATGTACATAAGTATTCACAGCCTTTGCTCAATACTTTGTCGATGCACCTTTGGCAGCAATTACAGCCTCAAGTCTTTTTGAATATGATGCCACAAGCTTGGCACACCTATCCTTGGCCAGTTTTGCCCATTCCTCTTTGCAGCACCTCTCAAGCTCCATCAGGTTGGATGGGAAGCGTCGGTGCACAGCCATTTTAAGATCTCTCCAGAGATGTTCAATCGGATTCAAGTCTGGGCTCTGGCTGGGCCACTCAAGGACATTCACAGAGTTGTCCTGAAGCCACTCCTTTGATATCTTGGCTGTGTGCTTAGGGTCGTTGTCCTGCTGAAAGATGAACCGTCGCCCCAGTCTGAGGTCAAGAGCGCTCTGGAGCAGGTTTTCATCTAGGATGTCTCTGTACATTGCTGCAGTCATCTTTCCTTTATCCTGACTAGTCTCCCAGTCCCTGCCGCTGAAAAACATCCCCACAGCATGATGCTGCCACCACCATGCTTCTTCACTGTAGGGATGGTGCCAGGTTTCCTCCAAACTTGACTCCTGGCATTCACGCCAAAGAGTTCATTCTTTGTCTCATCAGGCCAGAGAATTTTCTTTCTCATGGTCTGAGAGTCCTTCAGGAGCCTTTTGGCAAACTCCAGGTGGGCTGCCATGTGCCTTTTACTAAGGAGTTGCTTCTTTCTGGCCACTCTACCATACAGGCCTGATTGGTGGATTGCTGCAGAAATGGTTGTCCTTCTGGAAGGTTCTCCTCTCTCCACAGAGGACCTCTGGAGCTCTGACAGAGTGACCATCGGGTTCTTGGTCACCTCCCTGACTAAGGCCCTTCTCCCCCGATTGCTCAGTTTAGATGGCCGGCCAGCTCTAGAAAGAGTCCTGGTGGTTTTGAACTTCTTCCACTTACGGATGATGGAGGCCACTGTGCTCATTGGGACCTTCAAAGCAGCAGAAATTTTTTTGTAACCTTCTCCAGATTTGTGCCTCGAGACAATCCTGTCTCGGAGGTCTACAGACAATTCCTTTAACTTCATGCTTGGTTTGTGCTCTGACATGAACTGTCAACTGTGGGACCTTTATATAGACAGGTGTGTGCCTTTCCAAATCATGTCCAACCAACTGCATTCACCACAGGTGGACTCCAATTACGCTGTAGAAACATCTCAAGGATGATCAGGGGAAACAGGATGCACCTGAGCTCAATTTCGAGCTTCATGGCAAAGGCTGTGAATACTTATGTACATGTGCTTTCTCAATTTTTTTATTTTTAATAAATTTGCAAAAACCTCAAGTAAACTTTTTTCACGTTGTCATTATGGGGTGTTGTGTGTAGAATTCTGAGGAAAAAAATGAATTTAATTCATTTTGGAATAAGACTGTAACATAACAAAATGTAGAAAAAGTGATGCGCTGTGAATACTTTCCGGATGCACTGTATATACGGAAATGCTATCTGAATCCTCAAGACTGATCAATATTTTTTCTGGAATAGAGGAGGGTGGGTGGTAAGGGAAATTGGGCAGGTTTTGTTTAAGAAAGTTTCTAATGTGAAGGTAGTGAACTCTTTTAGGGCGAATGTCGACTTTTGTGGACAGGAGGGGTTGAGGGCGCATGTCGACAAAAGTCAATATCAAGGGGTAGAGGGCGACAATCAGCTGTTAATGGCAACAAAACTCACTTTTACGTCACAGGCATTCCCTCTCTGCTTGGAGGAAAGTTAGACTCATTGATTCTGCATCCAATCCTTGCATGTGCGTGAGTTACCAAATGTAAACAAATGTAAACAAAGGCAAGATGTTATCGACATTTTACGAGGGAGCAAAGCGAGTGCAGAAAAGAAAATACTTGGCAGACGATGCCTTGCGCATTATCGCTGAGTCAGATTTTTCAGAATCTGATTTTGTTGACTGTGATCAGGAGATTGAGCAAGAGAGTGAGGAACTGGCATCAGGTGATCGGACACCAGCCGATGCCGCCCAATCTGATCTGCTGCCAGCTGAGCACATTAGTGCAGCCGATACACCTACAGCAAGGTTTGTGTGGAAGGAATACTCAGACATTGATCCATGGGAGCCAAACTGGCTACCGGACTTCACAAGACAGCATGGCTTGCTGTTGGACACGACAGATTACTAGTCGCTGAAGTACTTCAGCCTGTTCTCTCCTGATGCTGCTTTTCAGCTACTGTCAGATGAGACAAACGGGTATGCAGAGCAATTTTTTGAATCGCGGGCTGCACTTGCACTGCATTCTCATTTTTCAAAGTGGAAATCCACAACAGAAGATGAGATGAAGGGCTTTTTGGCATTACAAATAGAGATGGGACTAGACTGGTGATATAACTTCAGGGAGCATTGGTCCAAATGTGCTTTGCCCCCTGGTGGCTTTGGACAGGTTATGCCGTGTGATAGGTACGTGCTGCTGTAAAGAAAGAAAGGACAGAGCGGACTATACTTTCTTAGAAGGCTGGCGTCCTTCAACATCTGCAATAAGATGCTGCAGATGTTCTATCAGACAGTTGTGGCGAGCGCCCTCTTCTACGCGGTGGTGTGCTGGGGAGGCAGCATTAAGAAGAAAGATACCTCATGCATGGACAAACTGGTGAGGAAGGCAGGCTCTATTGTTGGCATGGAGCTGGACAGTTTAACATCTGTGGCAGAGCGAAGGGCGCTCAGCAGGCTCCTATCAATTATGGAGAATCCACTGCATCCACTAAATAGTATCATCTCCAGACAGAAGAGCAGCTTCAGCGACAGACCGCTGTCACTGTACTGCTCCACTGACAGATTGAGGAGATCGTTCCTCCCCCAAACTATGCTACTTTTCAATTCCACCCGGAGGGGTTAACGTTAACATTTAACATTATACAAAGTTATTGTCTGTTTTTCACCTGCATTATTATCAATCTTTAATTTAATATTATTTATTGTATCAGTGTGCTGCTGCTGGAGAATGTGAATTTCCCCTTGGGATTAATAAAGTATCTATCTATCTATCTATCTATCTATCTATCTATCTGTCTATCTATCTATCTATCTATCTATCTATCTATCTATCTATCTATCTATCTATCTATCTATCTATCTATCTATCTATCTATCTATCTATCTATCTATCTATCTATCTATCTATCTATCTATCTATCTATCTATCTATCTATCTATCTATCTATCTATCTATCTATCTATCTATCTATCTATCTATCTATCTATCTATCTATCTATCTATCTATCTATCTATCTATCTATCTATCTATCTATCTATCTATCTATCTATCTATCTATCTATCTATCTATCTATCTATCTATCTATCTATCTATCTATCTATCTATCTGTGATTTGTCTGTGCATGAGTCTATGATAAAATACAAGGAACGCCTTTTCTTCTGCCAATATAAGCCAGACAAGCCCACTAAGTATGGCATAAATGATTTTGTACTGGCAGAAGCAAACACTGGTTTCTGCCTGAAAGTAATTACATATACAGGAAAATATTCCTTTCAAAGAGAGAACTGTCCCTGGACAAGTCAGGTTGTGCTGGAGCTAACATTTGGGTCATGTTGTGTACATGGACAATTTTTATACATCACCAGAATTTTTCATGGAGCTACAGAGCAGGGGAAGTGGAGCTTGTGGCACAGTGACGATGACTTGTACTTATTGGGGTAGAAAGGAAGGAATATAAAGTGATACTGCAAGATTTTATTTCTATTGTGGACCAAGCCTATGTCTGTTCATCTATTTGTGTCAATATTTTGGTTTTTATAGCTTGTATATTTGCCACCCAGCAATAAAATTCAAAGTTAGATAGAGCTATGCCACCTTCCGCCTTAGGTCTTTGTAGGGTTGCGCTATGGATACGTGGATGTTTTGAATTCCAAATTAATGAGGTTATGGTTGAATCTAATTTCTTAAAAAAGGATTTACTGATGTATATTGGAATGTTTTGAAATAGAAAAAGAAGCTTAGGAAGGATATTCATCTTGACAATGTTAATTCATCCAGCTAAAGTGAGATTGGGGGTAGACCATCTATTCAAGTCTTGCTTAGTTCTTTCCATGCAGACAGCAACATTTTGTTGATGAAGGGCTTTATGTACCCCTAGTTATTTAAACTGATCTGTGATGATAAAAGGAAAGGTGTCCAATCTAATATTGTGTGCTTGAGAATTCACTGGAAAGAGCACAATTTTGTTTAAATTAATTCTGAGACCAGAAATATTTTGATATTCTATTAGTGCTGTTAGGACTGCAGACACAGTATTTTGTAGATCTGATATATACAGTATCATATCATCTGCATATAGAAAAATTTTCTGTACAAGTCCTTCTCTGATAATCCCCTTTATATCATAAGCATTTCCACAGTGAGCTGCCAGTGGTTCAATGGCGATTGCATAAAGCAGTGGTGATGAGAGATATCCTTGTCTAGTATCACATTCTAGTTTGAAGTAGTCTGAATTAATGTTGTTAATACAAACTGAAGCTTCTGGACTGGTATACAGTAGTTAGATCCATACACAAATGTTCGGGCCAAACCCAAATTTCTCCAATATGGTGAAAAGGCAGTTCCATTCAACCATATCAAATGCTTTTTCTGCATCCAACAATAATATCTATGAGACTTTGTGGGTGAATATATTACATTGAACAGACATTGAAGATTGGAAGGTAAGTGTCTGCCTTTAATAAATGCAGTTTGGTCTTGTGATATTACTGAAAGAAGCACTTTCTCCATCGTTCTAGCTAGGACTTTGGAGAGAATCTTAACATCATTATTCAAAAGTGAGATTGGTCTGTATGCACATTGTAATAAGTCCTTATTTTGCTTAGGAAAGACAGTAATTAAAGA
The DNA here is from genome assembly GCF_900747795.2 of Erpetoichthys calabaricus. Taxonomy (NCBI): domain Eukaryota; kingdom Metazoa; phylum Chordata; class Cladistia; order Polypteriformes; family Polypteridae; genus Erpetoichthys; species Erpetoichthys calabaricus. The sequence goes on along the minus strand of NC_041401.2, from coordinate 131,383,993 downwards.
TTGACGAAAAGTTTGAGGTAGAATTTTTTTTGTCTCTAGCTTCTGTAAATTTTGGTAATAAAAGGGGAACTAGCTTAATTGAGATTTTTTTAAATAAAATTCGTAGCTATCTGGGCCTGCTGCTTTCCCACTCTGAAGTGATTTTATAGCATCTAGTAATTCTGATGGTGCCAGAGGTTTATCCAATTCCTCTTCACTGAGAGTTATCTAGTTGTGGTATCTGTAATGGATCCAGAAATGCATTAGGTTATGTCTTGTCTTCTTTAACACTAGAATTACCAAAGCCTATGAAAAAAACTTGTAAATCCAGCCCACCTTAAATTCCTTCGCGCCTCTCTGTTAGCGTCTTTTGTCTTGTAAATATGCCGATCAAGACAAAGCAGCAATCAGCCTACTATTCCATCCCCCCACCGCCGCAGAACGGGCACAGAGTTCTCCCAGTTCCAGCCTTGATTATCTGGGAGTGAAGTGCTGGAGTTTTAGAATGGAAATAATAGATTGCTATTTAGAACACATGCATTTCATGTGTGTTCCGTTTCTACGCTAATCTGTATAAACATATCATTAAAATAAACGTTTTTCATATTTTAGTAATCAATGACAAAATGTACACATAAACTTTGTAATGTGCAAAGCCTGAAAAGATCAAATAAACACTTTCAGAAAAGGTTCAAGAATGATGCAACAGCTTCCGTGGCGCAGTGGTAAGAATTGCTGACAAGAGTCCCCCGGTTTTATCCTGACTGCCTCATATATTTACTGTTTTGAGTAGTGAGCTGCTCTTATTGTTAATATTATACAATAAAAACATACATTTGATTTGCGTCTGTAACAGCCAGTGTAAATTTGTAGTACTTGTTAAAGATAGCATTTTTTTTTTCACTTTTATTCTCTCAGTCATAATCATGATGCATACTACTCAACTCCCACAACGGGATCTGACGCTGTTAATTTTTATTTGAAACTGGGAATAACTGTAGATGTGAGTGGTGTTTTGAGACAATCAAACTGGAAATTCTCTGATCTGGATGGATAAAAAGCTGACACACAAATGAACAGCGTCAGATTGGGTGTGAATTTATGCTGGCACTGTTATTTAGGGTTGGATCAGGAGGGGAGGGAGAGCGTGAACGTGACTGAGAGAATAAAAGCGACAAAGCTAACTTTTACAAGTACAGTACCATAAATTTACACCCGATCTGTTCATTTTCAAATAATATTGCATTGGTGTGAAGATGTTTTCTGATTGGTACTATTCAGGGCATAAAATCAGTTCTTCAAAATGTCACATATAGTTGTCTTTCTTTTTTTCCCCGGTGCTGTGTTGACATCATGCACCAGAAGGCGTGAGCTTATTCAGTGCGAGCTGGAGCACGCAGGTGGCCGGTTGCTTGTGCTATAACAAGCTTGACCTGGCAGTGATCAACACACATGTACTGTTCAAGGCATGTACGGGGATCACTGAGAAAAGAAGAGTGTTCATGGCTCACCTTGCAGACAAACTTCTTTGTCGCTTCTTACAAGAAAAGGTGATGGAAAAAGAAAAGGAGGATGCAACATCAACAAGCTTCTGTTCCAAGACAGCTGCTTCCACCAGGAAAGCAAACTCAGTCAATATCAGTAATAGGAACAACAGCACAGAGAGAAGTGTGTACATTGCAACAGGTACACATGTCGTAAATGCAGGAAGGACAGTCTTTGGGTGTGTGGGAACTGTTAACATTTGAATCTGATGATTGCATATAGCGTGGAACCAACCTCTCTGTACTGTTCTTTTCTCTGCATGTCCTGGAGTACAAAAGAAACCCCACCATGCATCAAAATATTGAGACTGGGCAAGATCGGAAAACCAAAAAAAAAAACACGCGGTCACTGATTACAACTGCAAGATAGTGTGCGAATGAATATGAATAATGTTGCATCAGTGCCACAATGTTTTTCGAAATGTACTATACAGGTCATAAAATTAATAATTCCAAATATCATATATACCTATCTCTGTTTTTTGTCAGTAGGGCTTTGACATCATGGACCATAAGGTGCATACTAATTCAGCATAAGCCGGAACACTCAATAAAATTGAATAAAAAAAATCAAGTGACAATGAGATACAAAGAAGGCAGATTCACCAGCGTTTGTGTGTCAGCTTTTATCCATCCAGATCAGAGAATTTCCAGTTCGATTGTCTCAAAACACCACTCACATTTACAGTTATTCCCAGTTTCAAATAAAAACTAACAGCATCAGATCCCATATTGGGTGTCTTATGTATCGTGATCGAGACTGAGAGAATAAAAGTGAAAAAAAAAACGCTAACTTTTACAAGTATTATAAATTTACACCGACTGTTACAGATGCAAATCAAATGTATGTTTTTATTGTATAATATTAACAACTAGCAAAATACCCGCGCTTCGCAGCGGAGAAGTAGTGTGTTAAAGAGGTTATGAAAAAGTAAAGGAAACATTTTAAAAATAACGTAACATGATTGTCAATGTAATTGTGTTGTCATTGTTATGAGTGTTGCTGTCATATATATATATACATATACACATATACACACACATATACACACATATACAGATATATTATATATACATATACACATATATTTTTTATATATATATTTTATATAATACACATACATACATACATACATACATATACACACATAGATGCACTTACAATAACATAGAAATCAATATAAACAACATTAACATCATTATCATATGAGAATATGAAGTAATACATAAGAAGCACATTTCATATAAATATAAATTATTAAACAGTAAAATCTTCTTCTATAATTTGCTACCGTGGCTTTTCGTTGGTCTGTCCAGGATTTTAAATGACCTGTAGCTTGCAAACCGTTTCACCTATTGACTTGAAATCTGGTACACATATAATACGTCACGTCTGCTATCCGCTTTATGGGTGATGATTGTATTACTCTTTTGATGTTTATTTTATTTTAGAATCAACTCCTATCTGCGCACACCAGGGCGGCCGTGGGCAGATGCGTATGGTGTATTCACTCCATGTTATCGTGCATTGCGCTGTCACTGGTATTTTGATAAAAGAATTTGAACAATATATAAGAAGCGTATAAATTATTAAACAGTAAAACATTAACATTTAAGAAGTAAAGTTACATTGAGTACTACTGCAGTGCCTTCGGGTATACCTCATTTTTTGTTTGCCCATTACATGCTTAAATGTATACATTTTTTGGTGTACCTACCCGAGAACACGCGACATATAACCGAACGTGGGAGAAGCATGGATTTTAAACACGCGTTGAGTTCATCTGCTGGTCTCCCTCGTGGAATAACTGGTAATGTTTGAGTAAAATGTACAGCGAGTAAAACGACATTACCTCCTTTTTTTTTTTTTACGATCTCTGAGATGTTGCTTTTTTCGGTTCAAGGCTTCATAAGCTCTTTTATGTGCCATGGTGTACTTAATAAGTACTAATTATCCCAAACCATCATCTTTGAATGTTGCAAGACTTTCGCCTTGTATGTAGATCGGGGTAATTACATTCATTGCATTCCTAGTCTGAATCACAATCTGATTGTATGGGTGGTTACCTGGCACTGTAGGGTTGCCACCCGTCCTTTAAAATACGGAATCGTGCCGCGTTTGAGAATTAAATTGCGCGTCCCGTTTTGAATCAATACTGGACGGGATTTATCCCGTATTTTTTTTATCATTTTTTTTTTAAAGCAGCGTGTCATGCAAATCATCCCACACGCATTTTATGAAGATGCCTCCTTTCCTACTTTTGATTGGGTAATACTTGATGTCATCGTTAGTTTGATTGGTCTTTTTAACTGTCCAGTGAGGAGGGCGTGTCTTTTAAGTAGAGTCTGCAAAGTGTTGGCACTGAGATGTGGCGTCAGCGCCATAGTTGAAGCCCCTAGCGTTGCGGTCAGCAAGTCGGCTAACATCAGCCATGTGCCGTCTTTCAGTTGCGAGAAGCAGATCATAGAATGGTTGAAACTGTTGCCCCTAACGTTGCGCCACGGCGTGTGGTTCGTTTATACCTCGTGTCTTCTCATTAAACTTTTATCTCGCGAATATGTTATTGCAATCCGCAGCGGGAGCGTTTCTATAAACTTAATTTAAACTAACGTTTTACACTGTGCTTTGTTTCCCTTATGAACATGCTTGTATGCTTAACTCGCTCCGTTCTCAATTGTTTAATTAATTTTTTGCTCTTCGCTGTTTCCGGCTCTTCCTCCATTTCCCCCTACTTCGTTCTTTTATCTCGCGAATATGTTATTGCAATCCTTAACGGGAGCGTTTCAATAAACTGATTGAAAATAGTTTTGCATTTACCTTTTTAGTAAAAGGCAAGCTTTTAAGCCTGAGAAATCACCCCGTAAATGCACACGTTTAATTGCACATGTGTTAATATGTATGGTTACACAGTATTAAAAGACAGTGAACAACGTCAGTTACCTTTGTTCCCGCATTTGATAAAAGGTGAGCTTTTAAGCCTGAGAAATCACCCCGTAAATGCACACGTTTAATTGCACATGTGTTAATATGTATGCTTACACAGTATTAAAAGACAGTCAAAAATTAACGTCATTTACCTTCGTTCCCGCGTGTGACTCGTGCTGTAAATGTCTTCCTTGTTTTTAGTTCACGTGATTACGTAGGAGGCGTGATGACGCGATACGTGACTCCGCCTCCTCCATTACAGTGTATGGACAAAAAATATGTTCCAGTTATGACCATTACGCTTTGAATTTCGAAATGAAACCTGCCTAACTTTTGTAAGTAAGCTGTAAGGAATGAGCCTGCCAAATTTCAGCCTTCCACCTACACGGGAAGTTGGAGAATTAGTGATGAGTGAGTCAGTCAGTCAGTGAGTGAGTGAGTCAGTCAGTCAGTGAGGGCTTTGCCTTTTATTATTATAGATAAGTGCAGCTTACTTCTGAAAATGGTAAATATACGAGGCAGTCAGGATCGAACCCGGGGACTCTTGATTACAAGTCAGCAATTCCTACCACTGCGCCACGAAAGCTGTTGCATCATTCTTGAACCTTTTGTGAAAGTGTTTATTTGATCTTTGGACTTCAGGCTTCACACATTACAAAGTTTATGTGTACACTTTGTAATTTATTACTAAAATATGAAAAACGTTTCAGTTTTAATGATGTGTTTACACAGATTAGTGTAGAAACAGAACACACATGAAATGCATGTGTTCCAAATAACAATCTATTACTTCCATTCTAAAACTCCAGCACTTCACTCCCAGATTATCAAGGCTAGGACTGGGAGAACTTTGTGCCCGTTCTGCGGCAGTGGGGGATGGAATAGTAGGCTGCTTGCTGCTTGTCTTTATCGGCACATTTACAAGACAAAAGATGCTGACGGAGAGGTGCGAATGGATTTAAGGTGGTCCGGGTTTTTTCGTAGGCTTTGGTAATTCTAGTGTTAAACTCAGTAGAATATAAGGACTTATAGTAGTCACTAAATGTGTGCATTATATTTTTATGGTCAATGATTTTTGTCTCCATCTGTGTCGGTAATTGCTTGGATTGCATTGTGAACTTCCTGCTTGTGTATTTGTTGAACTAAAATCTTATTAGCTTTCTCTCCATGTTCATAGTAATGATGTCTTGATTTAAAAATGAGTTGTTCTGTTTCTTTAGTTCTGAATGCAAAGCCTGTCTTTTCCTATGAAGTGCTTTATTTGGACACCTGGCATGTTCTTGATCTATTTTGGTAATTTCACTGATTTGCTCTGATGCCTTCTTGGTTTCCAATTTATTTTTGTGTGTAAGATATGAGATAATCTGTCTTCTTAAGAAAGCTTTCAGAGTTTCCCAGAGTATTCCTGCAGATACCTTTAAGGATGTATTTGTCTGTAAAAAAATCGATTTGCTTGGATATAAATTCCATACAGTTCTCGTCTGCTAATAAAAGAGGTTTAAGAAGCCATCTGCAAGATGAGTATGTAAGGCATAATGATTTTAGCTCCATGATCAAAGGGGCATGGTCTGAGATAACAATATTGTTGTACTTACAAGATTTAATCGTAGGGAAGCAATTATTATTTATAATAAAATAATAAATTCTTGAGTAGCAGTGATGCACTGGTAAGTAGAAGGAATATGGTCTTGAGTTTGGGTTTAGAAATCTCCAGGAGTCTAATAAGTTGTGATCAGTTCCAAACTGTGTAATTGTTTTTGCAGTGTTAGACGCCATCTCCCCAGTGGCAGGAGACCTATCTAGGTCTAGATTTAAAACACAATTAAAGTCCCCAGCCTTTATAATTTTATGAGTGTTCACATTGGGAATGGATGCAAATACGTGTTGGGTGAAGTCCCTGTCGTCCACATTGAGTGGGTAGATATTTATCAGAAACACTTTACAGTTAAATAAGTTACCCATGACAGTCACATATCTCCCTTCAGGATCAAATACTACATCTGATACTACAAATGAGATTGTTCTATATATAAAAATTCCCATACGTATAGTTTTCTTTGTAAAGCTGGAATGGAATATTTGGCCAGTCTGGTCTCTATGCAGCCACAACTGATCCTTGCTTAATAAATGGGTCTCCTGTAAAAATACTATTTTAGCGTTTAGACCTGTTAGGTGAGAGAATACTTTCTTTCTCTTTAATTTGTGATTCAGTCATGTAACATTACAGCTCACAGAGTTAACTGTTTGGTCATGAAGATTTTGCTTCTGAACTTTTGTTGTCATTTTGTAGTCTTCACTTAAGATAGCTTTGACCGTAATTTCCAGTTTTCCCAGGAGTTATTGCCATGAAGCCTAATGTTACTTGGCACTTATAAGTGTAAGGATTAAAAGGATAGATTAGAAATAGCTTGTTGTCTCTCTCCCCCCATGTTGACAATACAGTCCAAATACTATAAGCATAAAATATAATCTTGAACTGTCTTGAGAGAGTAAATCCAGGGAATGATGTTAAACAGTAGTCCTGGATAAGCATAGTAAGCCCTAATACAATAAACCAAGGGTATGATGTTAAACATCCACCTTAGAAAAAAATTAAATATAAAACATAAACAAAAAATTGCCGAGAAGTAAATCTATACTAATAAAAGGCAAAGCCCTCACTGACTCACTGACTGACTGACTGACTGACTGACTGACTGACTCACTCACTCACTCATCACTAATTCTCCAACTTCCCGTGTAGGTACAAGGCTGAAATTTGGCAGGCTCATTCCTTACAGCTTACTTACAAAAGTTAGGCAGGTTTCATTTCGAAATTCTACGCATAATGGTCATAACTGGAACCTGTTTTTTGTCCATATACTCTAATGGAGGAGGCGGAGTCACGTATCGCGTCATCACGTATTACGCCTCCTACGTAATCACGTGAAGTGAAAACAAGGAAGAGATTTACAGCACGAGTCAAACGCGGGAACGAAGGAAAATGACATTAATTGTTGAGTGTCTTTTAATACTGTGTAATCGTTGAGTGTCTTTTAATACTTTGTAAGCATACATATTAACACATGTGCAATTAAATGTGTGCATTTACGGGGTGATTTCTCAGGCTTAAAGCTCGAAGTGATCACTCGAGTGAAGGCAGCTTCACAAAAAAAAAACAGATCCTTAACAAACTGTTATTGGTATATTTTCCCTCAATTTTAAAAGGTTTTCTTTTCTTCTTAATAAAAATTTAAAAGCAGAACTTCGCCGGTGCGAACCGCGGGGATTTCAGCGACTGACGCATACAGACATATTCATGAGTGCAGGTACTTCGGAAAGAAAGCACCGTGTAAACCTAAAGTTTAAATTAAGTTCATAGACCTACAAAAGGTTGCCATTGATTTCAGGTAAGATTGCTTTTCTCCTGTACAACTATACGTTGCATTCTCAAGAGTGTGCTTGCACGGCTTGGTCATATTACAACCGGAGTGCTGAACTGACAACGTGATATACAAACAGAACAATCGTAAAAACAGGATTAAATAAAAAGGCTGCTTCCGTTGGCAAAGCAACGAAAAAGGAAGACCTTATATGATGTTCATTTATAAAACAGCGGAGAGGCTGTGTGAAGTCAGCTTCACAAAAAAACAGATCCTTAACAAATTGTTATTGGTAGATTTTCACTCAATTTAAAAAGGTTTTCTTCTTAATAAAAATTTAAAAGCAGTACTCCGCCGCTGCAAAGCACAGGGATGTATATATATAGATAGAGATAGATAGATAGATAGATAGATGTGTATGTATGTAGATATGTATATATGTGTATATATATGTAGATATGTAAATATGTATATGTATATATATGTGTCTGTATGTGTGTGTGTATATATATATATATATATATATATATATATATATATATATATATATATATATATCCATCCATCCATTTTCCAACCCGCTGAATCCGAACACAGGGTCACGGGGGTCTGCTGGAGCCAATCCCAGCCAACACAGGGCACAAGGCAGGAAACAATCCTGGGCAGGGTGCCAACCCACCGCAGGACACACACAAACACATCCACACACCAAGCACACACTAGGGCCAATTTAGAATCGCCGATCCACCTAACCTGCATGTCTTTGGACTGTGGGAGGAAACCGGAGCGCCCGGAGGAAACCCACGCAGACACGGGGAGAACATGCAAACTCCACGCAGGGAGGACCCGGGAAGCGAACCCAGGTCCCCAGATCTCCCAACTGCAAGGCAGCAGCGCTACCCACTGCGCCACCGTGCTGCCTATATGTATGTATGTATGTATGTATGTATGTATGTATGTATGTATGTATGTATGTATGTATGTATGTATGTATGTATGTATGTATGTATGTATGTGTATATATATGTTGATATATGTATATATATGTGGATGTGTATATGTATATATATATGTATATATGTAGATATGTGTATATGTAGATATGTGTATATAAGTATATATGTTTATGTATATATATGTTTACATAACCTCTTTAACACACTACTTCTCCTCTGCGAAGCGCGGGTATTTTGCTATAGGATATATAATAATGGTACCAGTATCATTGCAAGCAAACAGCCGATAAGATCTTCTTTGCCATGCTAGGACAGAATGCGACCCATGATCATATTTCAAATAAGTGTCGGGATCAGTTTTTTTAGCTGTTTGTCTGTTTCCTACATAGAAGTAAACATTTAGAGCTTGCCTTGAATGTCCACCTTCAGTTTGGCAGGATACAAGAGGCTGTATCTGATCTTTAATGTAAAATGCTGCACGTTTAGCAGCTATTGAGGGTGAGAAATCAGGGAAAATACGAATGTGGTTATTTTCATTTGTAATCTCATGTTTCTGTCTGAGAAGTAACATTATATGAAATTTAAATTGCAATTTTTCAAAACACACGATGAGAGTCCTAGGTTTAGAGATATGTGAGCCCTGTATGAGGTATACTGCTACTATGTCTGTGTCTGATTTGAAGTCCTCTCCAGTTATTTTACAGAATAGTTCAGCTACGAATTTCACTGGGATTGGACTTTCATGATTCTCAGAGAGACCTTTGATTCTAATATTCCTTCTGCATCCATCTTCCAGTATAGCTAGCCTGTCTCTGAGTGCTTTGCATTTAGAATTTGCAGCCATTGTTTTTCTGTCAGCGGTAGGTGCCAGTTGTTCATCTGTTTCAATACGAGTCGTGAACGTTTGCTTAACATCTTCCAACTGAGCGCCAGGTGCTCTAAGTTTATTCTCAAACTTAGATGCATTTTCCTGTATTTGTTCCTCAGTTTTGTCTAGCATACCTGTAAAGGTTGCCTCAAAGCGATTATTTAAACGTTCTTCGTGGTCTTTAATATCCTGAGGCAGCTTCTCGTTTGTCTTGTGACTGTCGTGTATTTCCTTCCTGATATCATTTATTTCTTCACTTATATCATTTATTTCTTTTTTTAAATCATTTTTAAGCTCTTTTATGTCTTGAATAGTGGCCATTGCGGCGATCATTGCCTTCAGCTCGGATCGATTGTTTCGGTGTTCTCTGCTTTCCGCTGATGAAGTGGCAAGCTCATTTGGAGTGGATGTTTCCGGCTCGCAAGGAGTAGTTGATATTGCGGAAGATAAGGCCATTTTTAGTTTCAATGAATCTTCTGGAATCGACGAGGTATCCTGGCCTGATTCACTTATACAATCGCTCCCACTTTCGCCCTCGACTGGAGATGATGCAGCAGTGTCAGATCCCAGGAAATTTGTGCTTTCACCTGTCTGTTCCAGGTCATTCTCTGAAAGGCCATACCTTGAGCTTGTACCTGATGCCTGTCTTGGCTTGGATGAATCTTTAGCTGTCTTTTCTGTTTCTTTCTGGACCCTTTTTCTGCCGGTCATGTTTATATATGCTTGCATTTACTGTAATTGAACCCCCTCAGGTTTACTAAATACTGGATACCTCGGGATGATAAAAAAGAGAAAAAGTAACACCGCTGCTAACAGAGTTCCGCTTCAGACGTCCATCTCCCGTAACAGACAAGACCAATTCTCCCAAGATTTGTTTTCTCCCTGTTGATGAGAGTTTCTCAATAAAGTAATTTAGCTGAACAAAGAAGTTAACATGAATTTTGAAAGAAAAGGAATATGTTTAGTCCAAGAATCTAAATACCCAATTGCGTGTTATGCATTAGAAAGTAATTAATTGCATATCCTTGAAGGATAGCTTTATGAGCCCGCAATGCACATAGATGGAAATGCAGATATTCATGTTTTAGTTTGTTTTTACATTTTTTTTTTGCATTCACATTTACTCATGCAATTAATTTTTTTTATTTTAAGACTTATACCATCTCCTGAATCTGATTGTGTCTGGGTCTCTGGAAAACTTAATACATTATGCCTCATTTGAATAACGGCATTCAGTTATTTTTACATAATTAAATACTTACATTTAAGGATTTATCAGATATGTTAATTTTACAAGAGATTATTATGTTTAAAGTAAATTATATTTTAACTTGTGAAGTAAAGCTATGCACATTAGACAGCATGCTGTTTAGATGTTACTCATTACATGTATATAAGAATTTTCTGATTCACAACTTAATAAAGTATCTATCTTCAGCTATCTATTTTTATTTAAAATAGACAATATACATTTTTGTACATATGTTAGAGTTAGACAGAAAGCAGCTGCCGAAGAAGCACGGAGCCGGGAAGAAATGGAAAAGAAAATGCAAGCTATTTTATCCTTAAAAAGCAATATTGCACAAAATAAGGTAAGAATGTCATTGAAAACTTTCATGTAATATCATATCACAACTAAGCTTAATTGATTGATTGGTTGGTTGTATGATTTCACTTAAAGGAAAACCTGCGCATCCAGCAAGCCCGTGATAAAGCAAAGGCCTTACAGCAGAAAGAAGAAGAAGACCATTTGAGAGAATCACTAAAAGCAGAAGGGCTAGATGTTACCAAATACATGTATCAACAGAAACGTATGCAAGAATTTGAGAAGATGAAACAGTATGTGTTCTTATAAAGCATACCTTTATTATCTGATGCTTTTATGCAAGGTAGTTTCTAGCCACAAATGCAAGTAAAATTGATTTGTTTCCCAGATTTGTTATGTAAACAGTGTGCTTGGGATCTCACAGCTATTCAGCGATACAATAGGGCTAGTAGCCTTAAGGCTTACTGACCATCCCATAACCACTGACCCACATTGCCTACCTCAAATCTGTAATTCTTTTTTTTTTTTGGAATATTAACAATGTGTTAAAAAAAATGCTTTAGTTGCCTCACATTTTTATGCAATCGTTTTGTTCACCCCACTGAATTAAAGTTGAAAGTCTGCACTTCAACTGCATCTGAGTTGTTTCATTTAAAATTCATTGTGGTAATTTACAGACCCAAAATTAGAAAAAAGTTGTCTCTGTCCAAATATTTATGGACCTAACTGTATGTGGTTAAGACACTAAAGAGAACTCTGAAGTTAAATTGTAGTTTCAGTCACAGTTAGGAAGGCAGGTCATTTGATAACCTTAGGCCGATTTTAATGTCTTTTCTACTTGTGTTTTTTTTATTCTTTTTCTTTATAGATTACACGAGGAGCAGCAAAGATTGGGAAAACTAAAAATAGCTTCTAAAATAGTAGAAGAAGCTTCTCTGTTAGAAAAACGCAAAAAACATCAAGCAAGGAATTTTCTCCGTATTTCTAAAAGATCCATTAACAGGGAATTAGGCATTTCTCATCAAACCTTACAGCGCTACCCAGATTGCTTTCTTGAGGACACAGTTAAAGAAGATTACAAACCTGTAAGTATAAAAAATGATGAATGTCATCAATGTCAATATCAAAGATATTGAGTTAATGAAAAAAATATAGAATTAATGAAAAATAAATAATATGAAATATATATTTCAGCTTCATTTATTCTGTTTCACATGAGGGCCTTATTTTTTTACATTACTGTGATGAAACATAGTTTTGTCCATATTCACAAATTAATGGAAAAATTCTACATTGTGTAATTATTCAAACTACTTATATACCATCTATTAATTTATTATCAAACCAGATTAATTCAATACCAGTACAAGGACACAAGACTTGGAGTCCATTTCAGGTGCAAAACCAAACTAGGTTCACCTTGGTGAAGTAGGTGCCAGTCAAAATAGAAACTATGGGCAATTAGTCCAACATATGGTGCTTTAGAGCTATATTGTATCTTTATATCCAACAATATATAAAGTTAAATATATTTCCAGAAAATATGCTGTCTTATAAAGTCTTGAATATACTTCAAGTTTTATTAACTTTGCTGAAATGTAATTAAAATTGCATGACTACACTTTACATCAGTGGTTTCCAATCTTAGTCCTTGATGATCCCTTTGGCTGTAATTGTGTATTTAAGCCTGTTTCTGAGTTATTTTACCTCTGACTGAGCTTGTTGTTCAGTTAGCTGGTTATTTTTCTTACTGTACATTTTCAAAAGTTCAGTAGTGTTTTATTTACATTCTTAAGAATTTTTTTTCATATTTTTAGTTCTTAACATTCTTTTTCTGTATTTCTATTAATTTTCTTTTTCTGTGTAGCAGGCTTCCTCAATTGTATCTTAATAATGATAATTAATGATAAACGGGTAGACACCAAGACAAATGTCTTTGAATTTTGAAAAACAGTATCTGTGTCAGATGCACTAGTGTGCTAATTAGGAAATTATGGTTTATATAATTAGGACACTTAGAAAAAAAATCATAATGATGCTGATTTAAATCTTAAAAACCAAAGGCAAAAAACACTATGTTATCTCTATATGACACACATATGTGTACTTGCTCAATTCAAATAATATTTAGCAAACCCAGTTTTGAAATATGATTATTTCTTAATTGGGCGGCACGGTGGCGCAGTGGGTAGGGTTAGGGTTAAACAGTAAAATTACAGAAAGTTAAAACAGGTGGTGTGACAGTGGGTAGCGCTGTTACCTCGCAGTTAGGAGACCCGGGTTCGCTTCCCGGGTCCTCCCTGCGTGGAATTTGCATGTTCTCCCCATGTCTGCGTGGGCTGGGTACTCCGGTTTCCTCCCACAGTCCAAATACATGCAAGTTAGGTGCATTGGTGGTTCTAAATTGTCCCTAGTGTGTGCTTGGTGTGTGTGTGTGTGTGTGTATTTGTGCCCTGCGGTGGGCTGGCACCCTGCCCGGGGTTTGTTTCCTGCCTTGCGCCCTGTGTGGCTGGGATTGGCTTGAGCAGAACCCCATGACCCTGTAGTTAGGATATAGTGGGTTGGATAATGGATGGATGGATTATTTCTTAATTTCTTATGAATTTAAATCTCATACTATTGTGTAATGAATAGAAGAAGAATAGAATACATAGAGATCAGCTAATTAAACAATTAGACCAATCAGAGATAAAATTCAATGCTGATTGTGAATCTAGTTGGAACAAAGCCCTGCAGCCAAAGGTGTCACCTGCTCTTGGGTTTGGAAATCAGTGATTTAGAGTTATATGTTATGAAGAAAGGCATGTAAACCAAGGAATTACTTTAAAATTGGATTGTTTACATAGTACTATTTTGAGTTGGGCTCATTAAACCACTCAGACACCATATAAACAGTGACTAGGCCAGGACATAAATACAATCATGGTACTAAGGGGTTATTTACAGTCCTACCACACTTCCGGTTCATTTATTGAGAAATCTTTTTGTCTTCTAACATATCTGTACTCCAAGTAGTCTATGATAAGGATTTAGCTATAGAGAGTAACCCAACATATCATTTAGATTATTATAACTGCCACAAAACCTACTCAAAAAAAGTGTAAGCCTCCTGTCCTCTCCTAAACAGCACAACAACCTGGAACACCTGAATAAGCATATTACAAATCATATCGTTTTTCAATTTGACAAATTTGTACTTATTGTCATGCACCTTTGTCAGCACACATTTGTATGATTTGTTAAGCTTGCTATTATGACAATAATACAAATTATTCCAAAAATGATTTCAGTTCTAAAATGGACATCAAGTAATAAAATCGATACAATATAATGAAGAGCCTGAAATATTGGCTTTACCACAGTGTTCCTACAGTTCAGATTTGCAGGTGTTGAAATATATATGATTAATAGTTGACTTGTTTATTATTTTGAAATTTATATTCAAGTCCACTTAATCACAAGATGTGCTCTCTATTTGTTAAAGGTGAGGTGCAGTTCCTCCCCAGTATCTGAGGATGAAAGCTTAGCTGAAGAAAACAACAATCCTGATTTCTCAGAATGGCTTAGTAAAAGAGATGATTCAGAAGAAACAGAAGAAAACTTAGCTGAGCCTGAATTCAAAGGACTATGGGAGCAACCATTCAAGGTAATCAGCAGTAAGGTCAACAAAATTTTATAAATAAGGCACCAAAATTCTAATGAAATATTCACAATATGTTTATAAAGAAGATACAAGGCTAACATGCTTAACAAGTGTATACATAAAACAGACAAATGTACCTATTAAGCTAACAAGCCTATTGTTTCCTAAGCAGTGAGAGCAAATTCTTCTTTATATATTTTTTTTCTAATTAAAAATGTGAGCTGCTATACTAAAAACAAGCTCATTTATCCATTCATACTCAAAGAGTGTTCATTTTTATTAATAGATAAAATGTAAAGGTCTAAACTTGTTAAACCTGCTTCTCTTTTAATTTCTGTCAAAGATACACCTCACTCTTTTCCACTCCCAAGTTCAGCTGGACAATATTATATGTTTGCTGTTCCTCTGCATGAACGGGGCAACTTCTCAGATTCCTTTTTCTCACTTTATTATTTTACTTTCTTTAATGTGTGGTGGACGGCCGGCAGCTTATCCCGGCTGATACACCCCTGAGATGGAAGGATGGGGGAAGACCGCTTTTCTAGGACACTGCCTTCCCCAAAACGCTAGATGGCAGCTCCCCTGGAGTGTAATGGTGCCCCGGATTACCACTGGGCATCCTGGGACTTGGAGTGCAGTTTCTCAGCCCTGTTGGGTACCATGGGTGCCGCCAGGAGGAGCTGTGAAAGGACCGGAGGAGCCAGGCCTCATCCATAGTCCGGAAGTACTCCTAAGTCACAAGGACGGGAGCCCTCAAGTACTTCCAGAATGAAGAAAAAGCCAATTCTTCATCTAACATCTAACGACAGAAGCACTTCTGGGTCAAGGACTATTTAAAGGACTGCTGGAGACCCAGCAAGCGAGCCGGAGTTGGGAGGAGTAGGACAGAGCTTGCTGGGAGGTGTGGAGGAGAGAATATTGTGATAGATTGAATTATTGTTGGTGTATTGCCTGTTTGTTGTGGTGGAGGTGCTTTGGGCAAGAAGGAAGAAGAAATTAAACAACTTCTTGGTATTTTAACCTGTGTCCTGCATCTGTCTGTTGGGAAAAAGGGAGCAACAGTGCCGTCTAGCGTCCATGCTCTTAAATTGGTGTAGCCGGCAGGATTCTGACCATCAGTTTGGGTCAGAAAATCTTTAAAAATAATGTGGACGCAAACCCAACAGGCAGCGCTGTGACACGAGAGACTGCAAGCAAACCTTCGCCTTAATTTTACGGCTGTAGTGGGGAAGATGAAAACGAGACAGACCTGCTGCTGAAAAACAAGCACTCGGGAACGTCAGCGTCGTAGAAGAGACGGGAAGAGGCAGCCATCTTCAAGGAAGAACGCTTCCATACAATTACATCCAGGATGAGGAACATGTGGGGGAAGGACTCGAAAACTTTTATTCATTCACTGCTGTTTCGTTGAATAACATGTGTGTCAGATTCACTGGTATGCTGACACCTGACCTGTTGCTGCATCCAAACGGTGCCATCTTTGGCCTTTATGCCTGGTGCAGCTGCATTGTTCTTATATGTGAGTGGAT
This sequence comes from Erpetoichthys calabaricus, assembly GCF_900747795.2. Classification (NCBI taxonomy): domain Eukaryota; kingdom Metazoa; phylum Chordata; class Cladistia; order Polypteriformes; family Polypteridae; genus Erpetoichthys; species Erpetoichthys calabaricus. Next base: position 131,367,640 of record NC_041401.2, on the reverse strand, counting down.
GTTACTTGCAGGGAGGGCTTCTGTTCTTTTTGAAATACTGCTGGGATTCCATCATCAGTTGATGCTTTATTCTTCCACAATCTTCTGATTGATTTCTTTATTTCTTTTTTTATGTAGTCACTCCATCTTTTTCCCTACATAATGTGGGATATTTCTTGTCTTTAATAATTATGCAACTCCTTCCCAATATATTCTTTTCTTTTCCTTGTCTCTTACTCATTTGTTGCCAGCATACCATCCTTCTTCTTTAGACTTACTTGTTCATCTCTTTCAGTTTTCTGTGAAGGGTTGGTCAGTGGTTCCTGTCAAGTTCCTACAAGACATTAAGTTTCCCTCTATAGACGTTTTAGCTTTTCTTTAGTTACTTAAATACTTTAGAAGTACAAACAAATGACAAAACAGTGAAGACTGCTATGCAGATTAGTTACGCACAATATATTATGGAAATTTTAAAGCACACTGATTAGCATTCTCCTCTCATCAATCCAGTGCCCTGGGTTCCAGTCCCACATCTGGTGGCTTTTCTGTGTAAAGTAGGAAACAACTACAGACAGGATGCCAGAATAACAGAGTACAATAACTGTGAACAACTGAAATTTGCATTGTTTTGGTCTGTTTAACACATGAAAATACACAGACAGAATGAATAAAAAACTGTATATATTCCACAGAGTACTATGGGGTGAGCTGAAGAGAGATGCATTGGTTCTCTAGATAACTGTAGCAAACTGCAAAAGTTTAGTGCTGGGCAGCGATTAATTGCAGACAATCGCAACAATCACATTGTTATGTGCAAAATTCAATAATGAACTCAAAAGTAGTGTATTTGGTTTGCAAACACTTTAAACAAATAAGGTGCTTTTTAACAGCAGTATTCCCTTTACATTGTAGCAGTTAAAATATTTCTTGTAAATCTCAACTTAAACATTAATGTAATAAAATCAAATATAAAACCAAAGCTATTTGCCACTGCCAGGGCATTAACGTTTTATCTAATTTGTTATAGAAAAACAAGTTATCCTCAGGCTCCAGAGCCACGATCACAACATTATAACAGGCACCTTCCAAGCAACAGCAAGTTAACATTTCTAAATCTGTTTTATTTTTAATCTGAACAGATACCAGCAGAAACATTTATCAGAGAGCAGCATAAACAGTCTATGTTCAGTATTAACTCTTTGAGGGCTAATATTTTTTCCAAAAAACTCAGTTTTCTGAAAAATGCACAAAGCAATGGTTTCACACATAAATCAACATAAAACGTCTGTTGCTGCCTGTTGTGCCTGCTGTCAGTGCCTGTTCGCAATTTGTGGCAGCAGCGGGTTTGCAGGAGGTGGCTTGATGGCCAGCAGGAATGCATGGTGGGCTGGCTGCCTGGCTGTCTTTGTGAGACAGGTGTGCAGGTGTGGCAGTTGCAGTGAGACACAATATGGTTTGTACCTCCTGTCATCGTAAGTGTCTGTCCTCCCAGGCAAACGTTGCCATAGGTGCATCAGCTACACAAACTTGTTCAGCATCATGATCAGCTGGGGACCGATCAGCTGATGCTGGTACCTCACTTTCGTTTTCGATTTACATCTTCAGATCACTTGCATTAAAATTGGAGTCCGACAAATCAGAGTCCGATTCAGCGATAATACGAAAAAAGTCATCCACGGATTATTTTGCTTTAAGCATTTACTTTGGTATCTCTCCACATGCTGTTATAGAAGTTATTTGCTCTTTGCTACTCATGCATGCACAGGGAATCAAGGTCAAATCAACAAAGTTAACTTACCTTCTGGAAAAAGCGTATTGAAAGGCGCTGTAACAAGAAGATCACTAATCTCTATCCATCGCTAGTGGGACCGAGGCTTTCAAAATAATAATAATAGCAAAAACTGAGTTAACGTGTGATAAAATACTTGCCGGTGTTAATTAATGCGTTAACGTGATAGGTGGAAATTGCCCATTCTGCTAGGCTTTAGTGGCACACCAAGCCTGTTAAGGCAGCAGATTTAATAGATATCCAATTGTGAAAACCTCTACTCACATTTCCAAATTAAGTGACTGAACCCCAGTTTGTACCAAGATCTGTCTGTACTTCATTTGATAACAAAGGTGTAAATCAGAATTCAATTGACATCTCTCCAGAGGCTCCGTTGCAGATTTTTTTGATCCTGAAGACGTGAAATGGACACAAGCCAGATCAAAAACCCATAGTTTAAGGACTGATATCTCTGATGGACAGAAGAACTTGCCTACGAGGAGACTCTGATTTTGTAACTGAAGATGACTTTAATCCAAACAGGAGAAGTTATACATTCCCTTACAACTCTTTGCACTACTACTACTACTACTTGGAATTGTAAAACTATGTGTGCCAACATAAACTAGAACTTTACATAACAAGTAAATACCCAGCCTCTCTATGTTTATTTGTTTGTCTATCTAGTTTGTCTGTGTCCTGTCTTATATGTCAACTAGCCATGGTACCTGTTATTGAAAAAAATAATGAATATATATTGCACTACATGTACCTTCAGAGTCCATCCATCCATCCATTTTCCAACCCGCTGAATCCGAACACAGGGTCACGGGGGTCCGCTGGAGCCAATCCCAGCCAACACAGGGCACAAGGCAGGGAACCAATCCTGGGCAGGGTGCCAACCCACCGCAGGACACACACAAACACACCCACACACCAAGCACACACTAGGGCCAATTTAGAATCGCCAATCCACCTAACCTGCATGTCTTCGGACTGTGGGAGGAAACCGGAGTGCCCGGAGGAAACCCACGCAGACACGGGGAGAACATGCAAACTCCACGCAGGGAAGACCCGGGAAGCTACCCCAGGTCCCCAGATCTCCCAACTGCGAGGCAGCAGCGCTACCCACTGCGCCACCGTGCCACCCACCTTCAGAGTCTTTCCTCTGTATTTGCATGTGTGTGAACATGTCTTCACCAGCACTTCCTCCCTCAAGGAGGTGCCTGTTATGCCTGCTTCTCAGACTCTGACATTATTTTCGTGGTGCCCTTTTCATCTCCTGTCCAATTTTGTACTTTCTGTCTTTGAAGGCGACTCTCTCAGTGTGTCCTTTAGGTCTCTACTAACTTGTCTTCACCATCGCTATTTCTTTTGTGCTGTTTTGTAAAGCCTGTTTCTCAGATGATTTTAGCAGTTTTATACTTTCTGTCTTTGAAGCAGGTTCTCTTAGTGTGGCTCTTATGACTTTTCTAACCTGTCTTGACGAGCACTCCCCCTGTCAGGTGTGTTCTTGTAAAGCCTTCTTCTCTGACTCTGTCATTATTTTTATGTCTGGGTGGGCACGATAATTCACACACTTTAATACATTTATTGATGTCTCTTTGGACAGGCCCGGTGAAGAACGTAAATCATTTTTTCAAGGTAATTGTAACAGTTAAAACACATTTGAAAAGTACAGAATTAAACAGGCTTTTTCTGGGATACAGAAAGTGATTTATTGTATAGTTCAAGACATTGAATCTCTCTGTTAAAATGAGTGAAACAGGAAAAGTGAAATTTAATGATAACTTAAGTATTTTGTTTATGAAGTGTTTTGAAAACAACAAACAGAAAGAGAGGCATACTATCTTAACATCTGAGAGCAATATGGACATGTTCAGTCTAGGTTTTGTGATTGCATAAAAACACATGCTAATTAAGGTGGAAATGTTTAAGAACTTAGAAAAAGGAATCGAGACACAAATTAGTGAAGGAAGTGGCATTCTGCCAGCTCACCTGCCAGAAATTAACAAACGTTTACACCTTTGGGGTCTAGCCAGACAAAGCCAGACACTGCATACATAGTTTCAAACATCTCTGAAGAATGAGCAGGCAGTAAATCACATACACACAGACATCAGACTAAGCAGGCAAAGGGATACAACTATGTGTGCCCATATTTCAAGGTGATTGCAAGAACCTGCAAGTGCCTGTATATGGAACTCTTAGTCTGCAGATGATTTCGAGCAGGTGAATTCTATTGTGCACCCCAGCCTATCAAACAGAGATGAATCCATAACTCGTGCAAAAGGTGAATATAGCAATACCAGCTGAGAAAGTTTTGCAACAAGATCAAACTAAAACATGTGAAACTTTGGATGCTTTAAAAGCTCATATGATCACTACAATAGATGACAAACACCAGCTTGAAAATAACTTGTGCAAATCAACAGAAGAAAATCACAGTATTTTAGGGACAAAGAATTAGATTTTAAAAGTAAAACTGTTATCTGCTGTTAAGGACCGAGATATGATTAACCATAATCTAGTATGCTTGCAAGACTAGATAGCAGCTACTATTAATGAAAAGGCACAGTTAGAAAAAGAGACCAAAAGATGATGGGAATATCTTAAATTACTGTAAAAGAGAACAAAAAGAAACTGCTTGAAATGGTTCAAGAGGGGGAAGCATGATTGTTTTCTCCTTCAAAAGCCTTGTTTTACAAAAAAAAACACTAATTCCTCGTCATCACAGATAACACTGCATGAAAAACCTTGAAGCATGAGTCACTATAAACTTCCTTATAAGAATGTGACTGCCTCTAAGCAAATGCAGATTTAAAATGAATCAGTGGGATTGCGAGTTTCTGTGAAGCGTTCAATCCTGGTATGAATAAATATTTAAGAAAAATTTTAGCAAAGCCTAGAATGTGCCAGATTTTACTGAGCACAAAAAAAATTGCATCTCATTCACAAAACTACAACTCATCTTGTTCACACATGGATAGAAAGACAAGGTTGGGAAATCTGGTCCAACTTTGAATTATTATGCAAAGCGTTCTTTGTGCATACAGTAGATCCTGCTAAACCTATAACAGCAGCACACAAAACAAAGAAAAGATCTGTCACACTGGCAATATTATGAAATAGTGCAAGACACCTATCTCTAAAAAAAAAAATGGAAAGAAATGGAAAACGACATAAAATTCAAGGGATTATTTGTTCTAAATCTCTTACCTGTGATTAAAAATATGATCATGTTGCACATGATTTTGAGCACATGTATATAACCAAATTAAGGAATCTAGCTGAAAAGACATGGGCGATTTTAATCCAATCAGGAGAAGTTATACATTCCCATAAAACTCTCTATAAAATCCTGAAGATTTCCTTGGGACATCTCTTTGGCTCTATCAGGGGAACTCCCATGGAAACTCCTGCTCTCATTTTTCAAAATGACTTAAATCCTATGAAACCTGCTGTCTGAAACTAAAAAGTTATGACCTGCTCTTCCTTGGGGAGTCAAAGCTGACAAACCCTTCTCTTTGTAAACTTGAGATCCAGTTTCTACAAGCTAAACACTGAACTAGTCTGAAGGAAGTTTTAGATTACACAGCAAAACGACTTAACTGAAGAAGCATTGCAAAATGACAAATAAAGGACCATGCAGCAAAGAAAAAGAGTGCACTCTGACGCAAGAAAAATTCACCAGTTGAACCAGGAGCAACAAAAAAGCAACAAATCCACACAACATCAGGCATCACCTTTAAAGACTTGGAATTGTAATTTATCTGTGCCAATATAAATTAGAGCTCTGAATATAGAGTAAAAAGCCAGCTCCACTATGTTATATGTTTGTCTGTCTAGTATGTCTAAGTCCTGTCTCATATGTCAATATATATATTCATTTACCATATTTCTATAATGTGTCTGTGTAGGACTTACAAATGGTGAAAACTTGCCATTAGGTTATGGCAATATTCATGGCAAGTTCATGTTTTACAAGTCTTCAATTTTCTTGTACACATTTCTGAGCATAAGCAAATTATATGGATAAGGCTTCAGGATATTAGATGTAGGACACCGTACTCACTGACACTTTAATTTTTTATTGTAATTTCTCCAAAAGAAACATCTACATTTCTAAGGGTAATAATGCTCTGTCGCATTTCATTTGTTAATTGTCATTATTATTGGAATTTACAACATTATATGGTGTTTAAGGTGTATTAACACAGTCTTTTCCAACTCTGCCTTAAGACAAAGGGTTTTTTTTAGTAATCAACAGAAGTTGAGACACATATGCAAATAGTTTGCTTCACCTTGCAAGGCTTAATTTACCTTAATTGCTGCAGAAAATCTGTAGGTTGTAACCTATTAGTTGTTCTCTGAAGATGGCCCATTTGCAATATTCTGATATTTCCTTTTTTCAGTTTTTGCTAACCTAAACTTTAAATTTAAACCTCTGGCAGTTTACTGCTTACCTTCTTACCATTTTAGGTCATTCATTGCATTTCGACTGGTTAAATTTGAAGAAAAACTAGAAAATCTGAGGTGTTCCAAAACTTTTGACCAGTGGTGTATATGTATTTTTATGGGACACTGTTTGTATACTCTGAACAATCACTGGGTCAAAAGTTATCAAATTTCACATTTGTAACAAACTCCACAGAGACTTGGTATTTCTTTAAAATTAAGTCATTTATTCTTTTCAGTGTTTTGTATCCAGTCAGAGTCATAACTATAGATAGATAGATAGATAGATAGATAGATAGATAGATAGATAGATAGATACTTTATTAATCCCAAGTGGAAATTCACAATTTAATTGTCTTGCTTTCTTTTATTGTTAAAATTAAGCTAGTCTATCCATGTATCACTACCATAAACAATGCAAAATTGAAATTAAACTTTATATTTCTTCTTTTGTTTATATCAGTCTGAACAGCTTCTCAAAGACAAACCATTCTCCAAACTGTTTACTTCAAGCAAGATGGATCAAGAAATGTTAGCTCGAGCACTAGAAAAACAAAGTTGTGGAATAATTCAAAAGCAAATTGTTGCAGGAAAGGAATTCAAGGGTTGTGCTTTCAAAAGTAAACCTGATGTCATTCATTTTAAGGTAACCAAAGCTAATAGTACTTTCTTGTCAAAAATAAATAGGGTTTATTATCATCTGAAATATGTTTTGGCTGTTCTTTTTGTATAGCACTACAATCCTGCCGTTAATGCACTTTGAGCTTCACTTGATTGCTAGTTAATATGCTTTCCATACAGTATGTTAAAATTTATCTACTTGGAAATATTCAGCAGCCAGCAGTGGTAATTTAAAAGGTAGTTAGAGATATACTTATCCAGGCTATTAAGATGAAGAACAGTAGCAAAAATAATTTGGCACAAAAAAATAGCTAATTTTATTATTAAAATTGCTATCTATTGTAATGATCGGTCAGTTTGTCTGAAACATAATTCTTATTGAATAGAAGAGAATTTTTGAATTTTTTTTAAACATGACCTAAATGTCCTTATTTCAATTCAGAGTGTAAGGTGGGCAGAACCTTCCCAAGCAACTTCACAAGCAAGGCAGGAATTAACAATGACCAGGGTGCCAGTCTATCACTGGGACTACTCACACTCACCCACACACAAACATACAGAAAACACTCTTACAACATTCAGTTTGGAATTACCAGTCACTAACATGCATGCCTACAGAGAAGTGGAAGGAAAATCATATTATCTGAAGAAAAAAATGCACAAACACAAGCAGGGTGTGTAAGATGCTAAATTCATGTGCAGGGCTAACTGCATACAATGGTGCACCCCACTAGATATGTAATATAAAATTACTTTTTCATCTTAGGTTGCATTTTTCCTGACAATTTGACCCATATTTTATTAACCCACAAGTATTAAAAATATGCAAAAACCTGCTTCAGATATCACGTAAATTATCTCTAAATGGATAATGTGACTCTGACAAAAATCAAATGCTTGATTTATTTTAGCTTTTCTTTAATGGGTTTGGGGACAAACTTATGTATTTGTCTCCATATCACGTGTCAAAGAAACATGATTAAGACCCTGTCCACACAGGCGTTCAAACCTTGGTTAAAAGAATGCACACTGAGCTACCTAGGTGTTTTAAGTTTCGTTTTGTAGTGGTGCTTAATTGACTTCATTATGACGTTATATTTGCATTTGTTTGCCTCTGGTAAAAGCCAACCTGGAGCCCAGATTGTACTTTTGTGTGTTTATGTTTGAGGGGCAGTTATCAGGCAGAGTGGCTCTGAGGCTAGGGATCTGCACTGGCAATCGGAAGGTTGCCGGTTCGAATCCCGTAAATGCCTAAAGAGACTCTGCTCTGTTGGGCCCTTGAGCAAGGCCCTTAACCTGCAATTGCTGAGTGCTTTGAGTAGTGAGTAGTGAGAAAAGCGCTATATAAATGCAAAGAATTATTATTATTATTAGTCCAGAGTGTTTTTTTAACCTGTGGAGTTTGAGGTTCATCCTTCATTGGATTCACAAAATATGGATCAGTTGTCTTTATTAGACCTGAACATTGACCTCCTTGTGTTAAAAATCCCCCTGATATTGTCACGTAGGCGGAGAAAATATTGTCTTTGCTACTAGGTTCACCCGACTGCACAACGTGTGTGTAATCTATGAAGAAATATGAAAAAGGAAAGCTGATACAACACCATATTACCAATATGCAAGTCAATGTTAGCCCTGAAGAGTGGTTGCTTGTCACCTTGAAATGACAAATATACAAACAGTACTCTCGTGTATGTACTCTCTGACCAGCATTAATAATCCATAGTAGCTGAAGTTACGTCAGTAGCACAAACCTACAAATTGCTTCATAATCACCATTATCATTATTATTTTGATGATTGTGTGTATGTGTGTCTATATATATATATAAATTACATCTTGCCTGAAGAAGGGGCCTGAGTTGCCTCGAAAGCTTGCATATTGTAATCTTTTTAGTTAGCCAATAAAAGGTGTCATTTTGCTTGGCTTTTCTCTATATTCTTAATGGCTAACACGGTATAACACCCTAGTACTACAGATATACAAGACACCAAAATGTACCGCTACTACATGGAACTGAAGGACCCGGTGGAAGAAACTGGCACACATGGACAGCGACATCTTCTTCTTAACGAAATGCAAAAAGGAAAATCTTATCCTGAAAGGCATCATGATAAGGAATCCAACCATTCACACTTATAATACTCGGTTTGCAGAGCAACTTTGTTTTAGGACATCTGCAAGGATAAGAAACCACTTAATCCAAATTTTCTACAACATCAAGAAGAACACGCAAAGAGAGATCCAAGACCTTATCCTGCTCCTTGGAAATGACAGGCAGGAAATGGTAAAGGAGCTCCATCGCTATTACAAAAGACTCCAGAAACTCCGTATTGTCAACAAAAAGAAAAAGCTGCATAGACTACGAGAGAAAGCTGGACACTTAATAGCAAAAAACAAAGAGCAACAGACCTGCATTGTTAATCTCTCCTCATACACACCAAATGAAGCAGAGATTTCAGTACTTACAAAGGGACTCTCATATTGTCCTGCAATGCCCATTGACAACATCAGACTCTGCAATGATATGGAAGAATTCTTCAGAAAACTCTGCACGGTGCTTCGCATACTTAAAAGCTCAAAGGGCACGTACTGATTTTTTTATCTGTCTCTCTCTCTATCTCTCTCTAACTCTCTCTCTCTCTCTCTCTCTGCTCCTGACGGAGGGGGTGTGAGCTGCCGCCTTCAACAGCTTTGTGCCGCGGTGCTTCGCATACTTAAAAGCAAACAGCCCTATTGATTCGTTTGCTCCTTTGAAGAGGAAGATATGTTTGCATTCTTTTAATTGTGAGACTGAACTGTCATCTCTGTCTTGTCATGGAGCACAGTTTAAACTTTTGAAAAAGAGACAAATGTTTGTTTGCAGTGTTTGAATAACGTTCCTGTCTCTCTACAACCTCCTGTGTTTCTGCGCAAATCTGTGACCCAAGCATGACAATATAAAAATAACCATATAAACATATGGTTTCTACTTCGCGGATTTTCTTATTTCGCGGGTGGCTCTGGAACGCAACCCCCGCGATGGAGGAGGGATTACTGTACACATATTTTATATATATATATATATATATATATATATATATATATATATATATATATATATATATATATATATATATATACATACACACATATACACATATATTATATATATATATATATATATATATATTATATATATATATATATATACATACACACATATATTATATACACATATATTATATATATATATATATATATATATATATATACACACACACATACACATATATTATATATATATATATATATATATATATATATATATATATATATTACATTTACAGCATTCGTAGTCTGTGTCACAATCTGATTGTATGGGTGGTTACCTACCAGTTAACACTTGTGGTTGGCCAGCAATCTGCTAACATCCGTCACGGTGCCCTCAGTTTGTGAGGAGCAGATCATAGAATGGTTGAAATAGTTTTACTGTCTAATAAATGCAAAGAGTACGCGACACGTGTTTCTCCCTAATTCTGGGCTCATCAGGCGTACACACTCCACTGCACTCCCTCTCGGGAATCGAACCTCGGACGTCAGCGCCAGAGGCGATGCCCCTAACGTTGCGCCACGGTGTGTGGTTCGTTTATTTGCACACACACATGTATTATATATACACATACACACACACACACACATATACACATATATATATATACACACACACACACACACATACAGTGGTGTGAAAAACTATTTGCCCCCTTCCTGATTTCTTATTCTTTTGCATGTTTGTCACACAAAATGTTTCTGATCATCAAACACATTTAACCATTAGTCAAATATAACACAAGTAAACACAAAATGCAGTTTGTAAATGGTGGTTTTTATTATTTAGGGAGAAAAAAAAATCCAAACCTACATGGCCCTGTGTGAAAAAGTAATTGCCCCCTGAACCTAATAACTGGTTGGGCCACCCTTAGCAGCAATAACTGCAATCAAGCGTTTGCGATAACTTGCAATGAGTCTTTTACAGCGCTCTGGAGGAATTTTGGCCCACTCATCTTTGCAAAATTGTTGTAATTCAGCTTTATTTGAGGGTTTTCTAGAATGAACCGCCTTTTTAAGGTCATGCCATAGCATCTCAATTGGATTCAGGTCAGGACTTTGACTAGGCCACTCCAAAGTCTTCATTTGGTTTTTCTTCAGCCATTGAGAGGTGGATTTGCTGGTGTGTTTTGGGTCATTGTCCTGTTGCAGCACCCAAGATCGCTTCAGCTTGAGTTGACGAACAGATGGCCGGACATTCTCCTTCAGGATTTTTTGGTAGACAGTAGAATTCATGGTTCCATCTATCACAGCAAGCCTTCCAGGTCCTGAAGCAGCAAAACAACCCCAGACCATCACACTACCACCACCATATTTTACTGTTGGTATGATGTTCTTTTTCTGAAATGCTGTGTTCCTTTTACGCCAGATGTAAAGGGACATTTGCCTTCCAAAAAGTTCAACTTTTGTCTCATCAGTCCACAAGGTATTTTCCCAAAAGTCTTGGCAATCATTGAGATGTTTCTTAGCAAAATTGAGACGAGCCCTAATGTTCTTTTTGCTTAACAGTGGTTTGCGTCTTGGACATCTGCCATGCAGGCCGTTTTTGCCCAGTCTCTTTCTTATGGTGGAGTCGTGAACACTGACCTTAATTGAGGCAAGTGAGGCCTGCAGTTCTTTAGACGTTGTCCTGGGGTCTTTTGTGACCTCTCGGATGAGTCGTCTCTGCGCTCTTGGGGTAATTTTGGTCGGCCGGCCACTCCTGGGAAGGTTCACCACTGTTCCATGTTTTTGCCATTTGTGGATAATGGCTCTCACTGTGGTTCGCTGGAGTCCCAAAGCTTTAGAAATGGCTTTATAACCTTTACCAGACTGATAGATCTCAATTACTTCTGTTCTCATTTGTTCCTGAATTTCTTTGGATCTTGGCATGATGTCTAGCTTTTGAGGTGCTTTTGGTCTACTTCTCTGTGTCAGGCAGCTCCTATTTAAGTGATTTCTTGATTGAAACAGGTGTGGCAGTAATCAGGCCTGGGGGTGGCTACGGAAATTGAACTCAGGTGTGATACACTACAGTTAGGTTATTTTTTAACAAGGGGGCAATTACTTTTTCACACAGGGCCATGTAGGTTTGGATTTTTTTTCTGCCTAAATAATAAAAACCATCATTTAAAAACTGCATTTTGTGTTTACTTGTGTTATATTTGACTAATGGTTAAATGTGTTTGATGATCAGAAACATTTTGTGTGACAAACATGCAAAAGAATAAGAAATCAGGAAGGGGGCAAATAGTTTTTCACACCACTGTATACACATAAATTATATATATATATATATATATATATATATACACACACACACATATACACATATATTATATATATATATATATATATATATATATATATATATATATATATATATATATATATACACACACATATACAGATATATCATATATATATATATATACATATATTATATATACATATACACATATATTTTATATATATACTAGCAAAATACCCGCGCTTCGCAGCGGAGAAGTAGTGTGTTAAAGAGGTTATGAAAAAAAAAGGAAACATTTTAAAAATAACGTAACATGATTGTCAATGTAATTGTGTTGTCATTGTTATAACTGTTGCTGTCTTTTATATATATATATATATATATATATATATATATATATATATATATATATATATATTATATATATAATATACACACACACATAAACATTTATATACATATACTTATATATACATATCTACATATACACATCTACATATATATACACACATACATAAACACACACATAAGACTTACTGACTGAAACGGGCTTTCATTGACAATCATGTTACGTTATTTTTAAAATGTTTCCTTTTTTTTTCATAACCTCTTTAACACACTACTTCTCCGCTGTGAAGCGCGGGTATTTTGCTAGTATATATATATATATATATATATAATACATATACACACATACATGCAGTTTTAATAACACAGAAATCAATATAAACATTAACATCATTATCATATGAGAATATGAAGTAATATATAAGAAGCACTTTTCATATAAATATAAATTATTAAACAGTAAAATCTTCTTCTGTAATTTGCTACCGTGGCAATTTGTGTGTCTGTCCAGGATTTTAAATGACCTGTAGCTCGCAAACCGTTTCACCTATACACTTGAAATGTGGTACACATATAGTACGTCACGTCTACTATCAGCTTTATGGGTGATGATTGTTTTACTCTTTTTATGTTTATTTTATTTTATTGTAGAATCAACTCCTATCTGTGCAGAGCAGGGCAGCCGTGGGCGGATGCGTATGGTGTATTCACTCCATGTTATCGTGCATTGCGCTGTCACTGGTATTTTGATAAAAGAATTTGAACAACATATAAGAAGCGTATAAATTATTAAACAGTAAAACATTAACATTTAAGAAGTAAAGTTACATTAAGTACTACTGCAGTGCCTTCGGGTATACCTCATTTTTTGTTTGCCCATTACATGCTTAAATGTATACATTTTTTGGTGCACCTACCCGAGAACATGCGACATATAACCGAGCGTGGGAGAAGCATGGATTTTAAACACGCGTTGAGTTCATCTGCTGGTCTCCCTCGTGGAATAACTGGTAATGTTTGAGTAAAATGTACAGCGAGTAAAACGACATTACCTCCTATTTTTTTTTTTACGATCTCTGAGATCTTGCTTTTTTCGGTTCAAGGCTTCATAAGCTCTTTTATGTTGTATGGTGTACTTATCCCAAACCATCATCTTTGAATGTTGCAAAACTTTCGCCTTGTATGTAGATCGGGGTAATTACATTCATTGCATTCCTAGTCTGAATCACAATCTGATTGTATGGGTGGTTACCTGGCAGGTAACGGTTATGCTTGGTCATCAAGTCGTCTAACATCCGCTACGTGCCCTCTTTTAATTGCGAGAAGCAGATATATATAGCCAAATTCTCGAGCTTCGTTGCGGCGAAGTACTGCTTTTAATTTTTTATTAAGAAGAAAAGAAAACCTTTTTAAACGGATCGAAAATATACCAATAACAATTTGTTAAGGATCTGTTTTTTTGTGAAGCTCCCTTTTCACAGCTGTCGCGCTACGGCGTGTGTTTCGTTTATTTGACAGTATGTAGATTGTGGTAATGACATTCATGGCATTCGTTTTCTGAATCACAATCTGATTGTATGGGTGGTTACCTGCCAGGTCACGCTTGTGGTTTGTCAGCAAGTCACCTTACGTCCGCCATGTGCCCTCTTTCTGTTCCCAGAAGCAGATCATAGAATGGTTTTAATAGTTTACTTTCAAATAATGCAAAGAGTATGCAACATGTGTTTCTCCCTAATTCTGGGCTCATGAGGCGTACACAGTCACTGCATCCCCTCTCGGGAATCGAATCTCTATCGTCAGCGCCAGGGGTGAAGCCCCTAACGTTGCGCTACGGCGTGTGGTTCGTTTATACCTCGTGTCTTCTGATTAAACTTTTATCTCGCGAATATGTTATTGCAATCCGCAGCAGGAGCGTTTCTATAAACTTAATTTAAACTTACGTTTTACACCGTGCTTTGTTTCCCTTATGAAGATGATTGTATGGTTCACTCGCTCGCTTCTTATTGTTTCGCTCCCTTCTCAATTGTTTAATGAATTTTTTGTTCTTCGCTGTTTGCGGCGCCAGAGTTGAAGCCCCTAACGTTGCGGTCAGCAAGTCGGCTAACATCCGCCATGTGCCGTCTTTCAGTTGCGAGAAGCAGATCATAGAATGGTTTTAATAGTTTACTTTTAAATAATGCAAAGAGTATGCGGCACGTGTTTCTCCCTAATTCTGGACTCATCAGGCGTACACACTCACTGCATCCACTATCAGGAATCGAATCTCGAACGTCAGCGCCAGAGGTGAAGCCCCTAACGTTGCGCTACGCCGTGTGGTTCGTTTATACCTCGTGTCTTCTCATTAAACTTTTATCTCGCGAATATGTTATTGCAATCCGCAGCGGGAGCGTTTCTATAAACTTAATTTAAACTTACGTTTTACACCGTGCTTTTTTCCCTTATGAAGATGCTTGTATGCTTCACTCGCTCGCTTCTTATTGTTTTGCTCCCTTCTCAATTGTTTAATGAATTTTTTGTTCTTCGCTGTTTGCGGCTCATCCTTCATTTCTCCCTACTGCGTTCTTTTATCTCGCGAATATGTTATTGCAATCCGCAGCAGGAGCATTTCTATAAACTTAATTTAAACTTACATTTTACACCGTGCTTTGTTTCCCTTATGAAGATGCTTGTATGCTTTACTCGCTCCCTTCTTATTGTTTCGCTCCCTTCTCAATTGTTTAATGAATTTTTTGTTCTTCGCTGTTTGCGGCTCCTCCTTCATTTCTCCCTACTGCGTTCACAGTCTTTTCTCGTGATAACGTGGGAGGCGTGATGACGTGACACTCAACTCCTCCTCCCACAGCCATCGAGCTGCCGTCCATTACAGTATATTGTGAAAAAAGAGGTTCCAGTTATGACCATTACGCGTTGAATTTCGAAATGAAACCTGCCTAACTTTTGTAAGTAAGTTGTAAGGAATCAGCCTGCCAAATTTCAGCCTTCCACCATACGGGAAGTTGCAGAATTAGTGATGAGTCAGTCAGTCAGTCAGTCAGTCAGTCAGTCAGTGAGGGCTTTGCCTTTTATTAATTAGTATAGATTAAAGGTTTGGCCAATCCTGCCTATTTTTAGTTGAAACTTGTCATTACATGTTAG
This sequence comes from Erpetoichthys calabaricus, assembly GCF_900747795.2. NCBI lineage: Eukaryota > Metazoa > Chordata > Cladistia > Polypteriformes > Polypteridae > Erpetoichthys > Erpetoichthys calabaricus. The sequence goes on along the minus strand of NC_041401.2, from coordinate 131,352,011 downwards.
TCGAGTCTCCTGTAAAAACACAATTTTGGCCTTTAAGCCTGTGAGATGAGAGAGTACTTGTTTGATATTCCAGCTTACAAAATTCAATGACTGATCAAAGATATACTACCTTTGAATGTTAGGGGATATATTGCGATGTTATGTAAGAGCAGTAAGTTATTTGATGTTTCAGCTTTAATGCTAATTTCATATCTTTATTACAGAGTGTTATGATTAGCAAACTACCCCATAAATGAACACTTACAGTGTGGGGACTAAGATATCAGCACTTAAAAGCCCTTAAATTAAATCTTGACAATAGTGGTCCTTATGGAATTAACTTGGTGTAAGATAGTGAGTAGTCCGCTCAAAAAAAAAAAAAAAAAAAGCTGCATTTAATTAGTTGAGAATGAAATTTCAAAAGGCATATACTTATTGATACATCTATACTAATAAAAGGCAAAGCCCTCACTGACTGACTGACTGACTGACTGACTGACTGACTGACTGACTCACTCACTCACTCACTCACTCACTCACTCACTCACTCACTCACTCACTCACTCACTCACTCACTCACTCACTCACTCACTCACTCACTCACTCATCATTAATTCTCCAACTTCCCGTGTAGGTAGAAGGCTGAAATTTGGCAGGCTCATTCCTTACAGCTTACTTACAAAAGTTAGGCAGGTTTCATTTCGAAATTCTACGCGTAATGGTCATAACTGGAACCTCTTTTTTGTCCATATACTGTAATGGAAAGCAGCAAGATGGCCGTAGGAGACGGAGTTGCGTGTCGCATCATCACGCCTCACACGTAATCACGTGAACTGACTGTGAACTCGGTATGTAGAAAAGAAGGAGGAGCCCCAAAGAGCGCTGAAGAAAACATTCATTACACAATTGACAAGGCAGCGAAACAATAAGATGCGAGTGAGTGACGCATACAAGCATCTTCAAAAGACACGAGGTATAAAGAAGCACGGTGTAAACCGTAAGTTTAAATTAAGTTTATAGAAACGCTCCCGCTGCCGTTTGCAATACCATATTCGCGAGATACAAGTTTAATGAGAAGACACGAGGTATAAAAAAGCACGGTGTAAACCGTAACCTTAAATTAACTTTATAGAAACGCTCCCGCTGCCGTTTGCAATGCCATATTCGCGAGATACAAGTTTAATGAGAAGACACGAGGTATAAACGAGAGTTTGGATCACTTTGTAACAGAGTTAAAATTGCTATAGCGAGAAACTTTTAACTGCGGGGCACGGTGTAAACCGTAAGTTTAAATTACCTTTATACAAACGCTCCCGCTGCCGTTTGCAATGCCATATTCGCGAGATACAAGTTTAATGAGAAGACACGAGGTATAAACAAGAGTTTGGATCACTTTGTAACAGAGTTAAAATTGCTGTAGCGAGAAACTTTTAACTGCCGGGTCTTAGCTAACATTAAATAAACCCGTGGACATCGCAACATCACACAAGAGAGCGGCTCACGTGAAGTTACTGAACGCAACAGGAGTGATCACTTCGATGAATCAAACCTGTTCAAAAAACACATTACACAATTGATAAGGTAGGAAAAGAATATGAAACAAAGCACGGTATAAACCGTAACTTTAAATTAAGTTTATAGAAACGCTCCCGCTGCTGTTTGCAATACCATATTCGCCCCTGCGGAGCGCAGGGATTTTGCTATATATATTAAACTATTTCAACCATTCTATGATCTGCTTCTCACAACTGAAAGAGGGCACTGTGGCAGAAGTTAGCCGACTTGCTGACCAACCACAAGCGTTACCTGGTAGGTAACCACCCATACAATCAGATTGTGAATCAGACTACGAATGCCTGCAATGTAATTACCCCAATCTACATGCTGTCAAATGAACGAACCACAAGCCGTGGCACAACGTTAGGGGCTTCGCCTCTAGCGCTGACATCCGAGGTTCGATTCCCGTAAGGGAGTGCAATGAGTGTGTACGCCTGATGAGCCCACAATTACGGCGAAACACGTGTCGCGTACTATGCATCTTCAAAGCACGGTGTAAACCGTAAGTTTAAATTGAGTTTATAGAAACGCTCCCGCTGCCGTTTGCAATACCATATTCGCGAGATGCAAGTTTAATGAGAAGACACGAGGTATAAACGAGACTTTGGATCACTTTGTAACAGAGTTAAAATTGCTGGAGCGAGAAACTTTTAACTGCTGGGTCATGTCGCGTGTTCTCGGGTAGGTTCACCAAAAAATGTATACATTTATGCCTTTAATGGGCAAACAAAAAATGTACTATACCTGAAAGTACTGCAGTAGTACTCAATGTATCTTTACTTCTTAAATGTTAATGTTTTACTGTTTAATAATTTATACGTTTCTTATATGTTGTTCAAATTCTTTTATCAAAATACCAGTAACAGCGCACTGCACTGCACAAGTGAATACACTTGACATGAGCATTCATGTTATTTATCCTCTTTCTCTGTACGTTTACCATTTGTTTGCTCAGAGGTTGATGCGCTTGCTGCTTAATGAGCAGCTCTTCACCCTAGCGTCCCGCTGCTTCTCTTCTTTCGTCGGCATCTTTTCCTGTTAAAACTGATTAAGTTAGGTTTTGTGTTGCGATAACTTAGTATGTTTTCTTTAATTTTTCAGTTAAGCTGGCACTAAAGTCTTCAATCTGCCTCAAGAATGATTAGCAAAGGTGGTAGGGAATGAAAACGGCACCCGTACGCATCCGCCACGGCCGCACTGGTGCGCGCAGCTGTAAGTTGATTCTACAATAAAATAAAATAAAGATAAAAAGAGTAATAAAATCATCACCCCGAAAGCGAATAGTAGACGTGACGTACTATATGTGTACCAAATTTCAAGTCAATAGGTGAAACGGTTTGCGAGCTATAGGTGATTTAAAATCCTGGACAGACAAACTAATAGCCACGGTAGCGTATTATAGAAGAAGATTTTGCTGTTTAATAATTTATATTTATATGCAATGTGCTTCTTATATATTACTTCATATTCTCATATGATAATGATGTTAATGTTGTTTATATTGATTTCTATGTTATTGTAAGTGCTCTTTATTTGTGGAAAAATAAATTTGGCAATTAACAAACTTATTTTATACATACTACATTTTATTTTTTTATCTTGCACTCAGTGAGCGAATAATCAGCTATATATATATATGTAGATATGTATATATATATATGTGTATATATATGTAGATATGTATATATATATGTGTATATATATGTAGATATGTAAATATATAGGTATATATATATATATACTAGCAAAATACCCGCGCTTCGCAGCGGAGAAGTAGTGTGTTAAAGAGGTTATGTAAACATATATATACATAAACATATATACATATATATATATACATATACACATCCACATATATATACATATATCAACATATATATACACATACATATACACACATACATTATATATATATATATATATATATATATATATATATATATATATACACACACATGCAGACACATATACATATATATACATATTTGTATATCTACATATATGTATATATATATATACATATTTGTATATCTACATATATATATATATATATATATGTATATACATATATATACATATTTGTATATCTACATATATATATACATATATATACATATTTGTATATCTACATATATATACACATATATACATATATATACATATTTGTATATCTACATACATACACATATATCTATCTATCTATATATATCTATATATATATATATAATATATATATATATATATACACACATACATATATATACACATACATATATATACACATACATATATATACACATACATATACATATATATATATATATATATATATATAGCTGATTACCCAGTGGATTCGCTCACTGAGTGCAAGAGAAAAAAATAAAATGTATGTATAAAATAAGTTTAATTGCCAAATTTATTTTTCCACAAATAAAGAGCACTTACAATAACATAGAAATCAATATAAACAACATTAACATCATTATCATTTGAGAATATGAAGTAATATATAAGAAGCACATTGCATATAAATATAAATTATTAAACATTAAAATGTTCTTCTATAAAACGGTACCGTGGCTATTCGTTTGTCTGTCCAGGATTTTAAATCAGCTGTAGCTCGCAAACCGTTTCACCTATTGACTTGAAATTTGGTACACATATACTACGTCACGTCTACTATTCGCTTTCCCACACATATGAACACATATATATATATATATATATATATATATATATATATATACACATACATATACACACACATACACATATATACATATACATACATAGTGCGTTGCAACACGGGCTGTGATTGTTGCATGGGAGGAAGAGGACAAATCACAGCTTCCCGCTTTCTAATCGGGCTTGTGATTGCTGCTTTGACGGATGCCCAGATCCCACAGTATTTCCCCTTAGGAGAGGCGTTAGGCAAGTGTAATTGAATAGCGGTGCTGCAAGTTATTACTCTTTTTATCTTTATTTTATTTTATTGTAGAATCAACTCACAGCTGCGCGCACCAGTGCGTGCATGGCGGATGCGTACGGCTGACGTTTTCATTGTCTACCACCTTCGCTAATCATTCTTGAGGCAGATTGAAGACTTAAGTGCCAGCTTAACTGAAAAATTAAAGAAAACATACTAAGTTTTAAAAAAAATCAGTTTTAACGGGAAAAGATGCCGACGAAAGAAGAGAAGCAGCGGGACGCTAGGGTGAAGAGCTGCTCATTAAGCAGCAAGCGCATCAACCTCTGAGCAAACGAATGGTAAACGTACAGAGAAAGAGGATAAATACTATGAATGGTCATGTCAAGTGTATTCACTCCACGTTATCGTGCAGTGCGCTGTTACTGGTATTTTGATAAAAGAATCTGAATAACATATAAGAAGCGTATAAATTATTAAACAGTAAAACATTAACATTTAAGAAGTAAAGATATATTGAGTACTACTGTAGTGCTTTCGGGTATAGTACATTTTTTGTTTGCCCATTACATGCATAAATGTATACATTTTTTGGTGTACCTACCCAAGAACACGCAACATGACCCAGCAGTTAAAAATTTATCGCTCCAGCAATTTTAACTCTGTTACAAAGTCATCTAATATGGTATTGCAAACGGCAGCGGGAGCGTTTCTATAAACTCAATTTAAACTTACTGTTTACACCGTGCTTTGAAGATGCATAGTACGCGACACGTGTTTCGCCGTAATTGTGGGTTCATCAGGAGTACACAGTCACTGCACTCCCTTACGGGAATCGATCCTTGGACGTAGAGGCGAAGCCCCTAACGTTGTGCCACGGCGTGAGGTTCGTTCATTTGACAGCATGTAGATCGGGGTAATTACATTGCAGGCATTCGTAGTCTGATTCACAATCTGATTGTATGGGTGGTTACCTACCAGGTAATGCTTGTGGTTGGTGAGCAAGTCGGCTAACTTCTGCCACGGTGCCCTCTTTCAGTTGCGAGAAGCAGATCATACAATGGTTGAAATAGTTTAATATATATAGCAAAATCACCGCGCTTCGCAGGGGCGAATATGGTATTGCAAACGGCAGCGTTTCTATAAACTTAATTTAAAGTTACGGTTTATACCGTGCCTTGTTTCATATTCTTTTCCTACCTTATCAATTGTGTAATGTGTTTTTTGAACAGGTTTGATTCATGGAAGTGATCACTCCTGCTGCGTTCAGTCACTTCACGTGAGCCGCTCTCTTGTGTGATGTTGCGATGTCCATGGGTTTATTTAATGTTAGCTAAGACCCGGCAGTTAAAAGTTTCTCGCTACAGCAATTTTAACTCTGTTACAAAGTGATGCAAACTCTCGTTTATACCTCGTGTCTTCTCATTAAACTTGTATCTCGCGAATATGGCATTGCAAACGGAAGCGGGAGCGTTTCTATAAAGTTAATTTAAGGTTACGCTTTACACCGTGCTTTTTTATACCTCGTGTCTTCTCATTAAACTTGTATCTCGCGAATATGGTATTGCAAACGGCAGCGGGAGCGTTTCTATAAAGTTAATTTAGACTTACGGTTTACACCGTGCTTTTTTATACCTCGTGTCTTATGAAGATGCTTGTATGCGTCACTCACTCGCTTCTTATTGTTTCGCTGCCTTGTCAATTGTGTAATGAATGTTTTCTTCAGCGCTCTTTGGGGCTCCTCCTTCTTTTCTATGTACTGAGTTCACAGTCAGTTCACGTGATTACGTGGGAGGCGTGATGACGCGACACGCAACTCAGTCTCCTATGGCCATCTTGCTGCCTTCCATTACAGTATATGGACAAAAAAGAGGTTCCAGTTATGACCATTACGCGTATAATTTTGAAATGAAACCTGCCTAACTTTTGTAAGTAAGCTGTAAGGAATGAGCCTGCCAAATTTCAGCCTTCCACCTACACGGGAAGTTGGACAATTAGTGATGAGTGAGTCAGTCAGTCAGTGAGTGAGTGAATCAGTCAGTGAGGGCTTTGCCTTTTATTATTATAGATATATATGTGTCTGTGTATATATATGTGTGTATGTATGTATGTATGTATGTGTGTATATACATATGTATGTGTATATATATGTTGATATGTATATATATATATATATGTATAGATATGTGGATGTGTATATGTGTATATATAATATATATGAAGACTTCTGGGACTCTATACTCTGGAGTGATGAGACAAAGATCACTGTTTTTGGAACTAATGGTTTCAAAACTGTATGGTGTTGTAAAGGTGAGGATTTCAAAGAAAAATGCATGGTGCCTACAGTGAAACATGGTGGTGGCAGTGTCCTTATGTAGGGCTGCATGAGTGCTGCTGGTGTTGGGGAGCTGCATTTCATTGATGGTAGCATGAACTCAACAATGTACTGCTCTACAGTATACTGAAGGAGAAGATGCTGCCATCACTCCGTGCACTTGGTCGTCGTGCACTTTTCCAACACGACAATGATCCAAAACAAACATCTAAAGCTGCTGTTGCATTTCTGAAGCAGAACAGGGTGAAGGTGATTGAATGGCCAAGTATGTCTCCTGATCTGAACCCAATCGAACACCTGTGGGGAATTCTGAAGTGACAAGTTGAGCATCACTCTCCATCCAGCATCCAGGCTCTAAAAGAGGTTATTCTTGAAGAATGGAAAAAGACAGATGTTGCAATATGTCGCCAACTTGTTCGTTCCATGCCTAGAAGACTTGGTGCTGTCCTTAAGAATCACGGTGGTCATACAAAATACTAGATGTAGTAGTTGTTGTTGTGGGGTGTATTCATTTTTGCTTCAACCAATTTGAGTGAAACTAAAGATTTTGTGATCTAAGTTATATTATTAACCTTAATTTCATGTTATGGAGTTTAACAAGTGTTCAATAAAACTCAGCCTTGTGATAATTTTGGACATTGTTCTTTTGTTCATTGAGCAACTGATTAAATTCGTACTTTTTAAAGGGGGTGAGCACTGTATATATATATATATATAATGTATATGTGTGTGTCTATGTATGTGTATATACTGTATATATATGTTGATATGTGTATATATATATGTGTATATATATATATATATATATATATATATATATATATATATATATATATATATATATATATATATATATATATATATATGTAGATATGTGTATATGTAGATTTGTATATATATGTATATATGTTTATGTACTGTATATATATGTTTACATAACCTCTTTAACACACTACTTCTCCGCTGCGAAGAGCGGGTGTTTTGCTAGTATTATATATAGTGTGTTTACATATTTTATGTTTTCATTTCACTCTTTTATAGTGTTATAAAATAGGTGAAATGAAAGTAATGTAACGTCGATATATACAGTATATATATTTTTTTGGGTGGTATTTGGAACACTGTACAGTATTAATGAAGGAAAATTGTCTTTTCGCAAGGCCTTTGGAGGTCTGAGAGCTGGGTCAGCAATTTTACAGCACCCCTGGAGCAATTTTCAGGTTAAGGGCCTTGGGCCCTTGAACAATGTCCTTACCCTATAAGCATACAAATGTACATACATACATGTACATATAAACTTACAAACACACATACACATCAGAGAAGACTTAAACATTAAAAGAATCCCAATTGACTGTCCATTGTCTTTTGAGTGCCTGGCTCTTAAACTAATAACGAAATCAGGTCCTGTCTCACTCATTGTTCTTTATCGTCCCCCAAAATACAATGCATCCTTCTTATCCGATCTGATTGAACTTTTGACCCACCTAAGCTCTTACTCTCAGATAATTATCCTTCTTGGTGATTTCAACATCCATATTGACACCCCCACATCTAAACTGAGAAATGAATTCTTGTCCTTACTGGACTGTTTTGACTTGACACATGTTGATTTTCCAGCCTACTCTGGCAGTCATATATTGGATCTGATCTGCACTTCTGGACTATCTGTTGCCAACATTTACAGCACTGATTTGGGACTCTCTGACCATCTCCCACCTCTTACCTGTAAACGACAAATTTCTTACAGAAACCTTAAAAATATCTGTCCCTCTATCCCTTCTGGATCCATTTCTGATCTTTTAGTGTCTGCACCTATTCCATCAACACTAGATAGTTTTGGTGACCACTATAACTCAGCCCTTCACTCAGCATTAGATAAAACAGCTCCTTTAAAACATAAGGAGGTTTCCTTTAAATGCTCAGCTCCTTGGTATAACTCAGAATTGCGATCTATGAAAGCAGCTGGCCGACGCCTTGAGAGAATGTCACGTAAGACTGGCCTCACCGTGCACATCCAGGCTTTCTCTGACCACCAAAGAGCTTACAGAGAAGCACTAACTTCTGCCAAGAACATCCATTATGGCAGAATAATAGAAAGTGGCCATGATAACCCAAGGGTTTTGTTCTCTGTAGTTAATAAACTACTCAAACCCGCATCTGCTCCAACTACCTCTTCTACTGAAGTCTGTGAGGAATTCCTCCACTTTTTCCGTAAAAAAATTAAAGATCTAAATAATTCAACTAACATAAATATATCATCTGTTTATATCTCTTCCTGTTTTCCCACTCCATCCAGCTCCTTCTTCTCACCAGTCACGTCTGTGTTTGTTAATAACCTGCTTTGTAAGATGAGGCCGACTACTTGTGTACTCGACCCCATCCCCACCACACTACTTAAATCCTGCCTTCATGCCATAATCCCGACTGTTACAACAATAATAAACTCATCCCTGGACACTGGCTCCGTGCCGCTCACTTTTAAAATTGCTTCTGTAACCCCAATGTTAAAAAAGTCTGGCCTTGATGCTGACAATCTTAACAATTTCTGGCCTATTTCCCACTTACCTTTCCTGTCAAAAGTTCTTGAGCGTGTTGTAGCTTCCCAACTCACCAATTACCTAACCTCTAATAATTTGATGGAACCCTTTCAGTCTGGTTTCACGGCGCGGCACAGCTGTGAAACTGCTCTGCTACGGGTAACCAATTATTTGCTTATGGCAGCAGACTCTGGACAAACTAGCATATTAATTCTGTTAGACCTCAGTGCAACATTTGACACTGTTAGACATGACATCCTATTGTCCAGAATGGAGAACATGCTGGGTATCTCTGGCACTGCCCTCCAGTGGTTCAAGTCCTATCTGACTGATAGGTAAGAGTTTGTTAGTCTTGGCAAGAGCAGATCCAGCTCAGCGCCGGTCACACAAGGAGTTCCTCAGGGCTCTGTCCTCGGTCCTCTGCTTTTCTGTATTTATATGCTTCCCCTTGGCCATATTATCCGTAGTTATGGATTGGGTTATCATTTTTATGCAGATGATACTCAGCTCTACTTCAATGTTAAAAGTGGAACTTCATCAGAGCTTTCTCAGCTCACAACCTGCCTTAGTGAAATTAAAACCTGGATGGAGCAGAACTCTTTAAAATTAAATTGCAATAAAACTGAACTCCTGCAAATTGGGACTAAAATGCAACTTAATAAAATGAGCTCCTTCCCAGTCCATCTTGGCGGTGATCTCATCAGACCTGCCTCTACTGTAAAAAATCTTGGTGTCATTTTTGATTCCTCCCTCACTTATTCCGCCCACATAAATCACATTAAGAAACTTTCTTACTTTCACCTCCGTAACATATCCCGTGTTCGCTCCTTCCTCTCCTTCTCTAATGCTGAGAAACTTGTCCATGCTTTTATCACATCCCGCATCGATTATTGTAATTCCCTACTGGCAGGTGCCCCTTCTAATCTTATATCACAGCTCCAGCTTATTCAAAACTCAGCTGCAAGAGTCCTTACTCGAACCAGCAGCAGCGAGTACATCACACCCATCCTGCTCCGTCTTCACTGGCTCCCTGTGTCCTACAGAATCGAATATAAAATCCTACTAATAACCTACAAAGCTTTAAATAACCTCGCACCAAACTACATCAGTGACCTTCTCCATCACTATGTGCCTGCCCGCCCACTAAGGTCCTCTGATTCTGGTAATCTTGTTGTGCCCCTCACTAATCTACACTCCATGGGTGACAGGGCCTTCAGCTGTATAGCGCCCAGACTCTGGAGTGACCTACCAAAATTAATCTGGTCAGCTGACTCCATGAATTCTTTTAAAAAACAACTCAAAACTCATCTGTTCAGGAAGGCTTTTAGCTCTACTTGACTTTATTACCTTTCTCTCAGTTTACTTCTCTGTCAAGATGCTCATGTAACCTGTATGTGTGTATGTGTGCTAGACCATCAATTATGTTGTCTGTTTTTTTCAGAATTTACTGTCTTAATCTTCTTTATTTATTTATCTGGTTTGTACAATGCTATATACTGTATATTCTGCCATTCTTTATTATATTCTGTAAGTGCCTTGAGCATGGGAAAGGCGCTATATAAATAAAATGTATTATTATTATTATCTATGTGTATTACTAATACAGTACACCCCCAAAATTCGCTGGGGTTATGTTCCTAGAGCACCCACGGATTGTGCAAAACTGCGAATTTTGGATGTGGTTAAAAAAATGCCTATTTTTATAGTTTAAACCCTAAATATGCCCCCGAAACATTTTAATTTAATTTCAAACTCCGCTTAATACCTTACCTAAAGAAAAGAATGTAAAGGTAAACCTGTATACTGTACTGCTATGTATCCCGCAGTGCTAGAATATAAAATACAGATGTTACTGTTATATGTACTGTAATTCATACAAGCGCGTTTTCATTGCCAGAAGCCTTAGAAGATGCAGGATGTTTTGGCGGCATCTTGGGGCTTTAACCCTTAAACTGCAACATACTTGGGGGTTAATGCATCCCTGGATGCCAAATACTTTTTTGCTGCATGTAAACGTCACAATTCACAAAGAAAAAGTGAAATTTTAATGGAACACATTTTTTTCATGCAAAGAGCATCATAATTACTGCAACACTGATCATTTTACACACTGCTAATGAACTGTAAAAACTATTTTAAAAACTACTGGAACAATATGTACAAGGTGCAACTGACGCCATGGATGAAATTAAGTAAATCACCGAGCCAGTTGCGCTTGAACTGGCAGCACGCAAGCACGCAGAGGTAAACGCTGATGCTGGCATGCTAGTCTATTGCAGCGGCTCAATCCCAGAGACAGTGAGGCTGCAGTGGTGCAGGGTGTCACGCTTGGGTCACAGAATTGCACAGAAACACAGGAGATTGTAGAGACAGGAACTTTATTCAAACACTTCAAACAAACATGTCTCTTTCAGAAGTAAAACGACCTCAGTATGCAGTTAGTTCTCGATTAAAGAATAGACAAACATCATAGGGGAGCACAGCAGGAGCGGGACCCCCAACAATAGCAGAGGATGTCTGGGGGAGGAGAGAGACAAATGGCACTGGGAAACAACTATTGCTGGCTGTGGCGGTTTAAGGGTTAAGAGGAATTAAACGGAAAACACAAGAACACTCAGCTGGAGATGGATCACAGTCAATCAGCAGCAAGGAGAAATGAATAACACTGTAGCGGTCCGGTGCCGCTAAGATTCACACCGTTCAGAAGACGGTGATTTATTTATTTTTATGGTGGAGATTCCAGGGACACACCCAGCCTTGGCCCGACCCGCATGCACTCACAAACAGAGACAAAAACAAAGCAAACCGGTAATCAAATGGCAAATAAAGAATGTAATGAAAACAAATTAAATAAATGAAAACAATGATACCACCCCTGTTCCCCTTACAGCAATTACACATTAAATACAACAACGCACCAATAAAACACACACAGTAAATCATGAAAAACGGCAACAGATGAAATGTATTGATGAAAAGTAGTCCAGAGATCTGCATGTTGAATGGGATTGTAAAGATAGTCCTACCTCTAGTTCCTGAAATAGTGAAGACAGGTGGACGGGTTCAGGAGCGCTTCTTTCTTTGCAGGATGGCCATGAATCCACTTACAGTCCTCATGTATACAGGCAGACGACAGACAATCCAGACGCCAACCACAAAACTATCCAGGACAAAACAAATAAGTACAGGTAATCCAAGAGAAGGCAGGCAGAGAGACAGGAACTTGAGACACAAATTCCAAAAACTTGTTTTTTGATTTTTGGTCACCGGCCCCCTTTTTAAAAGCCGTGCTGACATCTTCTGACCCCAACAGCCCCAGCACCCTCAGCAGAAGACCAGTCGGAGCCACTGCAGCGCCTGCTGGGAGTTGCAGTTTCAAATTCTATTGGCTACTTTCACCATCCTAAGCCACGTTTCCTTTACAGTTGCTTCCTGTTCTCTCTACAGTACAGTATTGCCACGAAAAAAGCCATAAAAATTGCGGACGATATTTGCAGTTTCTACTAACAATTATTAAATAGGTTCTAAGGAAAAATCCGCGAATGACTGAGGACGCAAACTCTGAACCGCGACTTCGCAGGGGTCTACTGTATATGCTCTCACTTGATATTAATTGCTACACATACACTAGAATTACCGTTGCAACAGGTACACACGTCGTAAATGTAGGAAGGATGGGTCCTTGTGTTTTTGAACTGTTAACATTTGAATGTGATGATTGCATATAGCTGTGAACTGACCTCTCTGTACTATTGTTGCCTCTTCATGTCCTGGAGTACAAAAGAAACGGCAACATGTAGGGACTGGCAACATCGGGGAAAAAAAACATGCGGTGTTATGCGAATGAATATGAATAGTATGAATAATGTTGCATCTGTGCCACAGTGTTTTCCGAAATGTACTATACAGGTCATAAAATGAATAATTCCAAATATCATATATACCTATGTCTCTGTTTTGTTTGTTTTTTTTTGACATCATAGACCATAAGGTGCATACTAATTCAGCATGAGCAGGAGCACTCAAAAAAACTGAATAAAAAAAAATCAAGTGACGGTGAGATACGAAGGCGGCAGATTTACCAGCGTTTGTGTGTCAGCTTTTATCCCTCCAGATCAGAGAATGTCCAGTTCCATTACCTCAGAACACCACTCACGTCTACAGTTACTCCCAGTTTCAAATAAAAACTAACAGCGTCAGATCCCTAGGGCGGTAGTTTGTATTGCGAGTGAGAGAATAAAAGTGAAAAAAAAAACGGTAACTTTCACAAATCCTATAAATGTACACCATCTGTTACAGACGCAAACCAAATGTATGTGTGTACTGTATAATATTAACAATAAGATCAGCTCACTACTGAAAACAAATACAGGAGGCAGATGGGATCGAACCAGGGACTTTTGATTACAAGTCAGCAAATCTTACCGCTACGCCCTGGAAGCTGTTGTATCGTCCTTGAATCTTTTGTGAAAGTGTTTATTTGATCTTTGGACTTCAGGCTTCACACATTATATAGTTTATGCCAACATTTTGTCATTTACTACTAAAATATGACAAACGTTTCTGTTTTAATAGATAGATAGATAGATAGATAGATACTTATTAATAATGTGTTTACACAGATTATTATAGAAATGGAACACACATGAAATGCATGTGTTCCAAATAACGATCTATTATTTCCACTCTAAAGCTCCAGCACTTGACTCCCAGATAATCAAGGCATGAGCTGGGAGAAGTTTGTGCACAGTCTGTGGCGGTGGGGGATGGAGTAGCAGGCTGCTTGCTGCTTGTCTTAATTGGCACATTTATAAGACAAAAGACGCTGAGGGAGAGGTGCGAACGGATTTAAGGTGGGCCGGATCTACGAGTTTTTTCTTAGGCTCTGGTAATTCTAGTGTTAAGTATATGAACTACAAGCACAAAATGTATTCCCATTATTCTATAATATACTATACCATATGTACACTATTATTATAACAAATCCATGTAAATGAGAATAAAATATTAAAATATTAACATATTCAAATTAAAAGTGAAAAGTATAAAAAAGGGGTGGAATAGCAGAAAAAGAGTTGTATTGAAACAGGTACAAATTGCAAATACAGATTCTTAGTAAAGCTCTCACGTATTACTAACATTCTTCTTTGCATCCCACACAATTTGTCTCCTGTCTTTAGAATGCTCATTTCATGTTTTATAGATTGTTTTAACTCTTGTTTTGCTTCCTCTGGAAAGGTAAAAACATAGGATTGACTGTTAACTTTGACTCTAGCCAGAAACATAAGATTGCATTTGGTTTCTGTTCGCATAGGCACTATTTAATGTTTTAAAAAGCAGCCTGTTTTGCAACTGTTGCAGTTGAGAAATCAGGAAATTTATGGATTTGGTTGTTTATGAATATGATTTCTCTCTTCTCTATCCTGTAGTTTATTGAATATAACAATTAAGTTTCTGTGTTTCGAAACATTCCATCTGTGTACAGTAGGCAGTTAAGATCTCAGTGTTAACATTAAAGACCTCCCTCAATAACAATTTTGCTATACATTTCACTGGGTTGAGTTTTTTGGGTAGACCATTGATCCTGATATGCTGTCTGAAGACAAATACAAAAGAAAAAATAAGTTTATTACAAAGCACCTTGCATTCACTTTCTAAGGCAGTTACTCTTTTATTGGCGGCAAATGTCATTTTTTTCTGCTCCCTCAATGTGGGTTGTGAGCATGTGCTCTTCTTCTTCCTGGTGAGACCCACATATCTTGATTTTATTCTTAAATTTCTCTTTTTTCTCCATTCTTACATCCATTTTTGCTAGATCTTCTTTCTGGTTTACAGCAAAATTATTTCTTGAATTTATCTCTTGATTCTTCATGTTTTGGTTCATATCTTTCATATCCTAGTTCAGCTTGTCTATTCTGTTGTGTATTTGTTTTATATCCATCCTGAGTTTGATAATTAGTAACTTCAGCTCAGAAGCCTCCTCCATGCAATCTTTCATGCTGTACTCTGCAGGCCTTACATAGCTAGTTGGCATTGAGTACGGGGATGTTTGTGATGGTTGGTTATGGAGATTATGCCCTGCCTGGTTAGGATTTGCCACTCAGAAGTTGTGAGTTTTCATTTCCAGCCTCACTCCATATTCACTGGGGGCCAGACTAGATGCTTCACTTGGAAATACCGACTGATCGGGGTCTTTGTCTGTCTTCTCAATCTCAATCAGTGGCAGCCTGTATTGTGAACTTGACTTTGGCAGACGTTTAAGTATTTTTTCTCTTCTTTTAAGGTCTTTCTGTTCCTTCTTTTTTCTCTTCATTTTGGTATATTTTGGGCAATTGCACATGGACTAAAAGGCGGGATATAAAGCGGGATATAAAAGGAATAGGATACCCCTGCCAGTGGAGCATCTCTTAGGTGTCCATCTCACTCAACAGATGAGACCAACTCCCTCTTGAAAGATTTAAATGGCATGCTACCAGTAAATTATGAGATGTAAGTTAAACACTGTTTTGAGATTTATTGGTTTTAAACGGTTATTATTCTATATTATGTGAACGAACATGATGTGTATTTTTTAAGGCTTCATTACTGAGAAAACACAAAGTTAATTTCTTTTGTAGAAAATGCAAACAGTTATAATAATTCATCCATCCATCCATTTTCCAACCCGCTGAATCCGAACACAGGGTCACGGGGGTCTGCTGGAGCCAATCCCAGCCAACACAGGGCAGGAACCAATCCCGAGCAGGGTGCCAACCCACCGCAGGACACACACAAACACACCCACACACCAAGCACACACTAGGGCCAATTTAGAATCGCCAATCCACCTAACCAGCATGTCTTTGGACTGTGGGAGGAAACTGGAGCGCCCGGAGGAAACCCACGCAGACACGGGGAGAACATGCAAACTCTACGCAGGGAGGACCCGGGAAGCGAACCCAGGTCCCCAGGTCTCCCAACTGCGAGGCAGCAGCGCTACCCACTGCGCCACCATTATAATAATTCATTTTATGTAATTGTGCATTTCAAAGGCACATTACAAGTTAAAACCATAAAATGGTATTACCATTGTACATAATAATATTCTGATAATGCACACAATCAAATTTCGTTCTTTTTATAAATATGTTGTTCTTAAAACATTTCTATATAATGTTTTATCCTTTTTAATACATACTATAACGTAGTAATAATTTTTCCATTAATGATAAGGACAGGACCACATTAATTCTACAAAGCTGGAAGCACTGTGAGGATTGTTTTTAGATTTCTCCAGTACCTATATACAGTTAGGTCCATAAATATTTGGACAGAGACAACTTTTTTCTAATTTTGGTTCTGTACATTACCACAATGAATTTTAAATGAAACAACTCAGATGCAGTTGAAGTGCAGACTTTCAGCTTTAATTCAGTGGGGTGAACAAAACGATTGCATAAAAATGTGAGGCAACTAAAGCATTTTTTTAACACAATCCCTTCATTTCAGGGTCTCAAAAGTAATTGGACAAATTAAATAACTGGAAATAAAATGTTCATTTCAAATACTTGGTTGAAAACCCTTTGCTGGCAATGACAGCCTGAAGTATTGAACTCATGGACATCACCAGATGCTGGGTTTCCTCCTTTTTAATGCTCTGCCAGGCCTTTACTGCAGCGGCTTTCAGTTGCTGTTTGTTTGTGGGCCTTTTTGTCTGAAGTTTAGTCTTCAACAAGTGAAATGCTTGCTCAATTGGGTTAAGATCAGTGACTGACTTGGCCATTCAAGAATTTTCCACTTCTTTGCTTTAATAAACTCCTGGTTTGCTTTGGCTGTATGTTTTGGGTCATTGTCCATCTGTATCATGAAACGCCACCCAATCAATTTGACTGCATTTAGCTGGATTTGAGCAGACAGTATGTCTGTGAACACCTCAGAATTCATTCGGCTGCTTCTGTCGTGTGTCACATCATCAATAAACACTAGTGTCCCAGTGCCACTGGCAGACATGCACACCCAAGCCATCACACTGCCTCCACCGTGTTTTACAGATGATGTGGTATGCTTTGGATAATGAGCTGTTCCACACCTTCTCCATACTTTTTTCTTGCCATCATTCTGGTAGAGGTTGATCTTGGTTTCATCTGTTCAAAGAATGTTTTTCGAGAACTATGCTGGCTTTTTTAGATGTTCTTTAGTAAAGTCCTATTCTTGAGGCTTATGAGTGGCTTGTACCTTGCAGTGCACCCTCTGTATTTACTTTCATGCAGTCTTCTTTTTATGGTAGACTTGGATATCGATACGCCTACCCCCTGGAGAGTGTTGTTCACTTGGTTGGCTGTTGTGAAGGGGTTTCTCTTCACCATGGAAATGATTCTGCGATCATCCACCAGGTCTTGTCTTGTCTTCCGTGGACATCCAGGTCTTTTTGCGTTGCTGAGTTCACCAGTGCTTGCTTTCTTTCTCAGGATGTACCAAACTGTAGATTTTGCCACTTGTAATATTGTAGCAATTTCTTGGATGGGTTTTTTCTGTTTTCGCAGCTTAAGGATGGCTTCTTTCACCTGCATGAAGAGCTCCTTAGACCGCATGTTGTCTGTTCACAGCAAAATCTTCCACATGCAAGCACCACACCTCAAATCAACTCCAGGCCTTTTATCTGCTTAATTGATAATGACATAACAACGGACTTGCCCACACCTGCCCATGAAATAGCCTTTGAGTCAATTATCCAATTACATTTGAGCACCTGAAATGAAGGGATTGTGTTAAAAAAATGCATTAGTTGCCTCACATTTTTATGCAATCGTTTTGTTCACCCCACTGAATTAAAGCTGAAAGTCTGCACTTCAACTGCATCTGAGTTGTTTCATTTCAAATTCATTGTGGAAATGTACAGAACCAAAATTAGAAAAAAGTAGTCTCTGTCCAAATATTTATGGACCTAACTGTATATATAATATATATATATATATATATATGCGCTGCTGCCTCGCAGTTGGGAGACCTGGGGACCTGGGTTCGATTCCCGGGTCCTCCCTGCGTGGAGTTTGCATGTTCTCCCCGTGTCTGCGTGGGTTTCCTCCGGGCGCTCCGGTTTCCTCCCACAATCCAAAGACATGCAGGTTAGGTGGATTGGCGATTCTAAATTGGCCCTAGTGTGTGCTTGGTGTGTGGGTGTGTTTGTGTGTGTCCTGCGGTGGGTTGGCACCCTGCCCGGGATTGGTTCCCTGCCTTGTGCCCTGTGTTGGCTGGGATTGGCTCCAGCAGACCCCCGTGACCCTGTTTGGATTCAGCGGGTTGGAAAATGGATGGATGGATATATATATATATATATATATATATATATATATATATATAATATATGTAAAACTAAACCACTTGCAGAAATTTTATAATAATTCTGACATTATGGGGGACGAGACACAGTATAGGAGTCAGGAGGAAAACTGCTACAAAACAGGCTCCTTTGGTGCAAAGAGAATTGTCTACACTTTAACATCAGCAAAGCCAAGGAACTGGTTATTGACTTTCTCTGCACCAAACCTCTATGTTTGGGCTCTATTCGAGGAGTGGATGTAGAGGTGGGGCACTCCTATACCACATCAATGATTGGTTGTATTAATCTCAGAACACAGAGGATGTATATAAGAAAGGACAGAGCAGGATGTGGGAAGTGACATCCTTCATACATTCTACAACTCTGTGATGACCAGTGCAGTTGTCTAAGTTGTGGTGTGCTGGGCTGGTAACATCACTTCAAGAGAGGCCTTCTGAATCAATAAACTAATTAAATAGGCATGCTCAGTTATGGGACACATGCTTGACCCCATGAAGATAGTATCAAAGGAGAGAATGAAAACAAAACTGAGAGCCATTATGAATAATGCTGCACATCTTCTCTCTGACACTCTGAACACTAAGTACTTTCAGCCAATAAATTATTTGTCTCCTTTAAACCAATGTCAAAATGTCTGCATAATGCATATCGATCTATGTACCTAATATTAATATAAAAATCATGCATCTAAGAAACTAAAATATCACAAATGCTTGATTTGGAACCATTTTGATATTGTTTTGTAAGAATTTTATTGTGTTTACAGTGGTAATGGCTGACAGACTAATATAATTGTTCAGTCTTGTGGATACTTGCAAATCTTCTACACAGCAGATATAAAAGCAATTTAAAAGGACACTAATTAGCAATGCTGCATTAGAATCCTAAGCCCAGTCACCATCTATGTGAAATGCAAGTTCTCTGCATACCAAGGCATGCATATAGTACTAAAATAAATGGTTATTGGCCCCCATCTTCTGCACCGTCTTATTGGAAATGCCTATTTTCTTTTTATTCCTTTACATTCATTACCTTTATTGTGGGTTAAATGAAAGTAGTGTGGTGTGGATAAATACAGCTTTTAACATGCTAGCTTAAGTGTAGAATGGAACCTGCCTTCTGCTCCGTACTAAAGAAACACATTTTCCCTTGTGTTGGACACAAATGGTTCCCAAATATTGATGGGTATGTTAAAAAAGTTATTGAAAATATTTGCAATTTCTACAACAGAATTAATAAAGTACACAAAAACATAACAGGAGCAGCAGTGGACAGCATGGGCACTGACTTGTCATAAACATTGAGAGGGTGGGAGGAGCTAATAAATAATAAAACACGACAACAGGATTGGGGCCACAGGCTTTGACTGCTTTGCTAAAGGCTGATTTATTTCAAATTATACTGTGACATTGTGCATACTTTTATGAGGATATAGCAAACAGGAGTCATGGGTAAGTTTTTAAAGTAAATAATTATAATTCAATTTAATATAGCTTTATAATCATATTAAGCTAGTTAGTTTATTTCAGGCACCTAAATTAATTTTTAATAATAATAATAATAACTCTGTATAAT
The DNA here is from genome assembly GCF_900747795.2 of Erpetoichthys calabaricus. Classification (NCBI taxonomy): domain Eukaryota; kingdom Metazoa; phylum Chordata; class Cladistia; order Polypteriformes; family Polypteridae; genus Erpetoichthys; species Erpetoichthys calabaricus. Next base: position 131,331,780 of record NC_041401.2, on the reverse strand, counting down.
ATTAACGTTTACCACCCCCCACCCCCCCCCACCCCGGTGGAATTGAAGAGTCGCATAGTGTGGGGGAGGAACAATCTTCTCAGTCTGTCAGTGGAGCAGGACATTGATAGCAGTCTGTCGCTCAAGCTGCTCCTCTGTCTGGAGATGACACTGTTTAGTGGATGCAGTGGATTCTCCATGATTGACAGGAGCTTGCTCAATGCCCGTCGCTCTGCCACAGACGTCAAACTGTCAAGCTCCATGCCTACAATAGAGCCTGCCTTCCTCACCAGTTTGTCCAGTAATGAGGCGTCCTTCTCCTTTATGCTGTCTCCCCAGCACACCACTGCGTAGAAGACGGCACTTGCCACAACCGTCTGATAGAACATCTGCAGTATCTTATTGCAGATGTTGAAGGACGCCAGCCTTCTAAGGAAGTATAGTCTGTAGTAAGATTGAGATTATATTGTCAGTGTTACTGAAAGTTATTTGTTATGCTAGCATGTTATATATTATTACACAAATGAATACCTTTTCACTTCTGTGACACAATTTTTTTTTAGTGAAATGCGAAAATGAAAAAGAAAACCTGTTACTACAGCCCAATTGCTACATATGTGTTTTTGAAATTTGTCTCATGCATGTATTTTTCTGAGAGATTCTTGCAGAGTGGCTCCTCTCTCATGTCCACATTTTTATGTACAGATATGACCATATGTCTTTGATCTGCAGCAATGTCAAGTTGGAATAATTCTAAACTTGCCATTGTGAGCTTCAATGCTAAACTTCCAGTTTCCACATTCTATTGTAAGCTAATGAATTTGCATATGTGCTCCACTGTAAATAATTTAAAGCCTGCAAGTAGCTTCTTATCCATCTAGCTTCCAAACCCTCTTGCTCTGAGCGTGGCCATGGGGAAGCCCGAGTATATCCCAGTAAGCATTTGCCGCAAGGCTGTAACAATCCCTGGACGAGGTGGTAGCACATACATCAGAGCAAATTTAGCACCCGACCCACCTTACCAGCATGTCTTTTGACTTTAGGAGGAAAGCTGATCACCAGGACGAAACCCACATGAACACAGGTAGAATATGCAAACTTCACACAAAGAGCACTAGTGACTTAAACCTTGGTCTCATGGTTATTTATTAGACTGCATGTCTGATGCATTTATTTTTATTAATGCTGCAGATTCCCCAGTAATGTCATATTTGAATCATTTGCAGAATTAATTTGATCAAGCATAAAAAATCTGATATAAATCTAAAATTGGAACTGAGTCACTGTCAGTTCTGTTTTAGTAGCAATCACCATTGTACTCTTCATTATCCCCGCAATTTGTCCCATAAAGGTGGCTTGCCTGGAGTTTTGATTTATTTGTTTCCCAAAAAAGTCTGAGTCCTCTTTCTGAAAGCTTCCTTTTTTTTGAAGGATTGTTTCCAGTCAGACATTTTGCTCCACCCAGCCTGCTCCAACACATACTCGATACATCCTATTTGGCCTTAACTCTGCAAAGTACTCTCTGTGTTTTCTACCAAATACAGTAATCAGCACTGTGTAACTTATAACACTATAGGATGTTTAATTTTTTTTTGGGAGGAATACCTACTCAGTTTTGATTTTCAGGCTTTCAGTGGATCTATTGGGTTTATTAGGAGATCCTCAGACCCACATATTTTGTATTTTTCCCCCAGGGTGCAAGGCAAATTTAGCAGCTAGAGATAATCCCTTCCCGTATTTCAATCTGTTCATAAGTAATGTAATGTGATGACATGTTAGATGTAAATGTCAGGTCAGGTTGGGGAGTGTGCACCTGTATAGTGTGTCACTACACCCACCACACAATGAAACAGTTTGGGATCCCAGTTGGAAACCCTCCAGGCAGACACGCAGTCCAGTCCCATGCTCCGGAAATGAAAATCTATCTGCTACAGTCAGGTGTTACGTGGATGTCTCCTTGGTCTAGTCCAGCCACTTGGATCATCAGCAATGAGGATTCTGCGAGCCACTCTCAGGGAATCACGCCACATGGACATAGTGTCATAACTGACGCTCCCTCACAATGCAGGTAATGTGCTTCATTCAGGACTCCATGGGTAACCACTCATTTGACACAAAGACAAACCAGCAGTAATAATAATAATAATAATTCATTACATTTATATAGCGCTTTTCTCAATACTCAAAGCGCTATCCTCACAGGGAGGAACCGGGAAGCGAACCCACAATCTTCCACTGTCTCCTTACTGCAAAGCAGCAGCGCTACCACTGCACCACCTGTGAGTACCAGTACCCAAGCATTCTCTGAGACACAATACCAAAGGAGTCCAGTCTTCATCTCAGGTGACAGGATAGCAACATAGAGCAAAACAGGGAGCACCAGGACTCTTAAAGACTTGGATCTTCGTCCTTTTGCAGAGATATCGGGAGCATCACACATCCCTTTCCTGTGAACTCATGACCCCCCATGCTCTGCCAATATATTTACTGACTTCATAGGAAGAATCACCAGAGACATGAATGTCACTGCTGATGTAAGTAAACCTCTTGACAAGGTCAACATTCTCTCTGCAGACAACCCTGCCCAACACCCAGTCCATGCAAGAAGAGTAGGAGCAAGAACAAACTCTTGACGAACCCCAGAATCAACTGGGAACAACACAGAGTTTCTGCTTCCACTCTGCACAGCATTCACAGTACCAGTGTACAGGCCGGCCATGATAACCAGCAACTTTGGGGGTATCCCTCAAAGTCTCAGGATGGTTCCACAGAGCAGCTCGATCAACTGAGTTGAGCGCTTTACAAAATTTGAAAAAGGCTACAATGAAACTCTGCTGATTCATGTTTGCACTCCATGAGAACCCTCAGTTCCAGGATATGGTCAATGGTAGACTTCTTCTTGTAAAATCATGCTGCTACAGTCGCTGGTAAGTGAGTAGGTTATCATGGAGCCTATTAAGGATGACCCTAGTAAGGACCTTACTTCACACCGAGAGCAGTGTTATTTACCTGTAGTTGCCACAATCCATTCGATCACCCTTCTCTTTCCAGATAGGAAATACAAGTCCTGTTTTCCAGTTAGATGGGATGACACTCGTCTTGTAAATGGAAACAAAGATTGCTTGCGATGCCAGGAGGACAGCTTTACCACTAGCCAGGAGAAGTTCACCCTGTATGCCAAAGGTCCTTGCAGCCTTCCCTACCATCAGCTGGTGGTCTAGCACTAAACACTACAGTTCAATTTCAGCTTATATTTGTGGTCTGATACTATATTGGCTTTGCATTTATTGTGTATAATTCCTGAAATACTGTTGTTAACAAAACTTTTTACTTGAAACACCGTATGGACAAATCACTGAAGTAAAAACAGTTTAGGTGTTTTATTTACATTTTCTTACCAACAACTTATCTGTCTCATTTTGACAAATAAATCCTTTCTGTGAGGCATGGTAAGAGATTCTGTCTCATTTACACGTCTGAATAGAACACTGTTTATTAATGAATTACTTACTCTTTCATACATTGTGCACTCTTATTCTTAGTTTATTTAGAACTTGCTCCTGTTCTGCATTTGTTACTCAAGCCTAGGATACTGCTAAACTTTGACATTACATTCTGGTTTTCTGTGGTTCCCTTTCTGCAGATAGGAAAAGCACAAAAATAGTTCAAGCACAGGCCACTCCCCCAATCTGTAAAGTGTTATTACTAACATCCTACAGTGAAAGGTGCCCACCTAGAACTCCGCCTACCACCATTCAATAGCTGTTAATCCAAGCAAGAGCCTGAGGGCATGAGACCATGAAAGAGAAGTTTGGGGGGAGAAGGGGGAAACATTTTAGTAAGGAAGTCTTTAAATTTTGTTGACTTTGTTTCTGTATACTTTCATTATAGTAAATACTGTTTACTTTAAGACCAAAAATCAATATAGTGCTCCTGGTATTTGCTGTTTTAATTTTGAAATTGCTTATTTCTTTATTACTTTGATTTAAAGAAACTGGTGTTTGGTTAGAGAAGTACAGTCACCTAATTCTGGAATTGAACCCTAATCTTCCAGCCACAAATTAACCAATTATCCCACTGTTCTGTTTAACTGCTAAAAAGTTCAGCTTCTCGTTGAAAAGTAGCAACTAAATGAGCAAAAATCTTTGCCAATGTTTACAAGGAAACTACTTCATAGTAACACTTTTTAGTAGCAACTCTTTGCAGATGTATACAATTTTGAGATAATTTTTGATTTCTGGTTGGGCTTGTCCTCTTCGGTTTCTATTGCTGTTTTTTAATGAAAATTAGCCAGTCTGATTATTGGTCCCCTGCATGCCCTTTCCTTGTGTCAAAAGGTCTGTTTAAAGGTAACCCATGAGAACTGTGATAGTATTGTTCAGTTTATGGAGGATTTACTGAAACATGTTTTGGCAGTTATGAACATTCCTTATCAAATGAACTTTATAGTGCAAAACTATTATATTCAAAATTTGCTTCAAGTTGTAAATTTTTCATTCCATTAAGATTTGTTATATATAGTTTCCATCCGCAATCCATTTTATAATTCTTTAATGTAGTACTGTGCACCAGCAAATGAAGTTAAACTGCTTAAATAAGACTTAACTACTAGAACTAGCATAAGGAAGCCATCTCTAATTGAACAGAATGGAAGATTTTCCCACTTTGCACTGTATTGGGAGGAAGCAGCTTCCAAAGTGCAGGTACAAGGAAGGTATAATTATTTCACCATTAATGAAGAAAATTGCTTTCTACACAGTTACAATACAGTCACCCCCACCCTTACGAAGTAAAATCCACAAATATAGGATTAAATCAGCATAAAGGCATCAGTGTTTAAATCCCTGGTCAATTCAGCATGTGGAGTTCACATGTTTCTGTTGTTGTCTGTGTTTGCTTCAGCTGCTTCGGATTGTTTTGATTGTATGTTTTGATTGTGTTGCAGCTTTTGGTTTCTTTCTATTTCTTATTTGCATAGCAAACTGTGGACTCATTCATTCCATATTTACAGCCCACAAACTCAAACGAATGCCCTTTTAACATATCCAGAAATGACAGTTTTGCTTTTCATCAGCAGGCTTATTAGAAAGATGAATGGGTGAATGGATGAACTTTTTACAGAGTCTCAATAATTAAATAAATATATAGACATGGAAAATTTTTTTGTACCCTTACAGCTCATTAAAGATTGATGTATGCCTTCTGAGAAGTGATTAAATGAAAATTAATTGTTCCATGTGTACTTGCATGCCTTTGATATGTCATCGAGTAAAGCAAAACAAGTTTGAAAAGAGATAAAATATTGCTTATTCTACAAAGACCTTCTAAAATGGTCAGGACACATTTGCTAGTACCCCTAGTAAAGATCATAAATAGCTGAATTTGAGAGATTTTTTCAAACAAGCTGTTTTCTTTAGTTAGCAACACACATACTGTATCTCTATCAGTCACTCAGCCAATATAAATGCTGAAAAGTAGTCACTCTGCCTTTTAGTATCCTTATGTGTCCCACACTGAACATGGACCAGAGAAATTAAAGGAGATAAGAAAGAAAATTACAGTCAAGCATGTTAAAGGGAAAGGCTATAAGGCCATCTCCAAGCAGCTTAATGTTTCTATGACGATAGTTGCAAATATTATTAAGAAGTTAATTATCCATAGTCCTGTAGCCAGCTTCTGTGGAGGTGGCCTCAAAATCGACCACAGAATGGGCAGAAGAGCAATGAGAATGAGAGAGACAAAGCCAAGGACAGCTTCGAAAGAAATGCAAGCTGAACTCCAAAGCCAAGGTCCATCAGTGTCTGATTGCACCATCCATCGCTTTTTGAGTGACAGTGGTCTTAATGGAAGTAGACACAGGAGAACTCCACTGCTAAAACAAAAACATAAAAAAGCCACACTGGAATTTGCTAAATTTACTTATTTGGCTTACGCCTTTATCCAAGGAGACTTGCAACATTTCAATTGGTTACAGTTCTGTATTTGGTTTTCCATTTGGAACACAGGCAAGTCTAGTGAATTGTTCATAGTCACACAGTGTCAGTAATGGGATTTGAACCCACAACCTCAGGGTTTAAAGTCCGAAGCCTTAACCTCTATGCCACACTTCCTGCCTAATGGTAACCCACAATTCTTCTGGGAGAACTTTGTATATAGAGCTTTTTGGCAAGAAACATCAGCTCTATATACAAAGATGAAAAAATGAATATGAAAGAAAAGAACACCATACCTACTCTGAAACATGAAGGTGGATTGGTATGTTTTGGGGCTCCTTTGCTACATCTGGCATGGTGTGCCTTTTGTCTGTACAGAAACAGTGAAATCTGAAGACTATCAAGACATTCAGGAGCAAACAGTACTGCCCAGAGTCAGAAAGCTCTCATTTGCAGCTCATGGATCCTCCAACAGGATAATGATCCAAAACGCACAGCTAATAGTACCCAAGAATGGCCAAGAACAAAACATTGGTCTGTTCTTAAGTGGTCTTCTGTGAGCAGTGATTTGAATCCTATTGAACATCTATGGAAAAAACTGAAACATTCAGTTTGGAGAAGGCACCCTTCAAACACGACACAGCTGCAGCAGTTTGCTAAGAAAAAGTGGGACATGCTACCCATTGACAGGTACAGAAGTCTCATTGAGAGCTACAGAAATCGCTTGCTTGCTGTGATTGGCTCTAAAGGTTGTGCAACACAATATTAGGTTACGGGTCCCATTATTTTGTGTTATCACTAGGGGGCTTTACTCCCTGCTCGCTTTGCTTGCCAACATCCAACAATATATTTGATCTCTTTTTGCTATTCCGTTATTTCACCAAGTAATAATTTCCATTTGTTTGCGCTAATGTGATCTTTACTATCATTTTTTTGAGACTTTCGAATTTTCCTACTTCCATTATCTCTAACCTGCTCTGCATATATATTGCGCCAATGTTTTTGAATTTTTTACCACGTTCTAATTTGTCATCTACTCCTTGACTTTTTCCGGCCCCAGGCATGGTTAAATCTCTTGGCACAAAGTCTTGTCTTGTGGGGCGCGAAAGTGTCTTTCTGAAAAAGTCACATCTCCTCTCATCCCAAGATTTTTTTTATATAATAGAGAGATTTGAAAAATGTTGAAAAAGACAACCATCATTATCTAGATGTTCGATATGGCCTGATGTGCTTTTTTCAACTTGTAGATAAAATCGCCAAACTCACATGTACAGTTTGTAGAATAAAAGGCAAAAATAAGCACTCAATCAACGCACAATGCCATTTGGCAGACTGATTAACAAGACAGTTGTCATACATATAGCAGCATTTTTGATAACTACACCCAATCCTTGTGCTATTGACAAATTCTGGGAATTTTTGGGTTCTCCCCTTGTATACATACATCAACACTGTGGTCTGAACACACATAAGAATGACTTAAAAGAAAGATAACTTCTGACTTGGCAGTTACAGTCACAGTGAGGCATAAGGCAGGTATATAAAGGAGTTTCTACACACACTTCTGCTGAATATTTAATTGGCTGAAAGTACTTAGTGTTAGAGATAGTATGTGCAGAATTGCTCATAATGGCACTTGGTTTTGTTTTCATTCTCTCCTTCGATGCTAACTCCAGGAGGTCGAGCATGAATCCCATAACTGAGTCTGCCTTTTAATTAGGTTGTTCATTCAGTGGGCATCTCTTGAAGTGATTTTACCAGCCCAGCACACCATGGTGTAAAAAATCTTGCTGGCTATCATAGAGCTATAGAAGATGTGGATTTCAATACTCACATTTAAGGAAAGCGGTCTCCTAAGAAAAGGAATTTGCTGTGCCCTTTCTCATATAGTTCCTCTGTGTTCTGAGACCAGTCCAGCCTGTCATTGATGTGGACCCTCAAGTACTTGTAGTAGTGCACCACCTTTACATCCACTCCCTAAACAGACACCTGCCTTCTTTGGAACAGGAATGATACAGGATCCTTTCCACAGCAGCTGCAGTTTTTGCAGCCTCAATGATAGGCTGAACAGTTGACAGAGGATACCACAGAATTGGTAGGCATAGGTCTTAAGAACTTGAGGACTTTTTCTATCTGGTTCTCATGGCTTTTCCTGAGTGTTGCTTCTTCAATTATCTTTTCACCTGGTGAGTAGTTGTGGATAGCCCATTCTGATGGTCAGAGCTGGACTCGTTACTGGCCATTGCAGTTGAAGTAGTTATAGTTGTGGATATAGTAAGGATGGTATTGGGTGGGGGGATCTTATACAAAATTGGTTCAGGGCTTTAACTTTTGTCCACATCACCTTCTAGCATCTAAGCCCAGTCCATTCCATACATCTTTCATGTTATTTCTGGTGATTTTGTTTTATGTTTTAGCTTTGTAAGCTTCTTTTCTTTCACTTAGCTTTTTTTTTCCTTCAGAACCTCTTTGTTGCCTGATTTGAATTCTCTCTTTTTCTCATTCAAGAGACTTTTTAACTCCTTAGTAACCCAGTGCTTGTTGTTTGGAAAGCAACTTACTGTCTCTGAAAGTACGACAATGTTGATACAGAAGTTAATACAGTCTGTGATACAGTGAATGAGTTCCTCAATATCATCCCCATGTGACTTTCACATCACTTCCTAGTTTGTCATTTGGAGGCATTCATGTAGAGCCATTTCAGCCTCTAAGCTTTACGTTTTGACAGTCCTGGTGGTAACAGGTTGCCATCTAATAACAGACTTGTAGACTTTAATAAAATGGATCAGATCGTGCTGCGATCTGCTCAAAGGTCCCTTAAGTTTACACTTAAAGGCATCTTTAATATTTGAATAAAGCAGGTCCACTTTGTTATATCCACTAATTGAACATGACGCAAACTGATTGAAGATTTTCATTGTTCTTTCCAAAGACACATGGTTTAAACCACCACATATTATATAACTGCAGGGTCAAAATGTTGTGTAGGTGACAGGGTGAATTATTTCTGTTGCTGAGTCCCTATTTGCAGAGGAGGAAATATAAACATTAACAAAGATGATGTCATTTAGCACTTCAACTGAGCAGGCTTCAGAAAGTAGCACTGCAGGCATTGCTTAATTTGCCTTAGTGGCAGATGCATATTCCTAGAAGTTTACTACATGTGTAAGAATCTTACATTTTGTTCACACAAATCATAAAACCAGTTAGTAATTAGTAAATAATACAGTATGCTGGTCAACTGATTCAGTTAACCGAACTGCCCAGTTCCAATCTGTTGCTGATGAACTGATGTGTCATTTAATTACTATAGATATTAATTACCTAGGATTGCCTCTTTATTATAAAAGGAAATCCTGGAACTAGACTTTCTCGGAGATAAGTTCAACTCCTGAGATGGATTATTTCAGGTCCCGCAAGACAAGACTTTTTGCCAAGAGATTTTGACAAGTCCTGCACTCCTCTCAACCATTTACAACCACGCCCATGGTCCAATCACTTGTCATTCGTGTGAATGTCATTGTTAGACACAGTTCCTGTGCTCTCGGCTCCAAGCGGGGTTGGAAATAAAAGACAAAAGAGTAGAAGATAATGTAGGATATCCTATCAGGGGATATCTTATATTTATTCATTTACGAGAATATACATTTATCCAAATACAGTCATGTCATCCTCTTCTGAAATATCGTCATAACTCTCCACATTGAAACCTTGAATTCCAGCCTGAATTTCTTGCTACTCCAGCCGCTTTTAGGATCCTCCAGGATCAATGTATGTACTTCGATATTTGATGAATGGTTTGATTTGGTGAAGCAAAATGCCAACATACAAATGTATGCATGTTGCTTTTATATTCAAGGGTTGCATATTCCCCAAAGTAATGACACAATATATTTTTTAAAGTCTCACGTACCATCTTCTGTTTTTTTTTTTTTTTTTTTTACCTTCACAATACCATCAGAATGTGCGGCAGCATATTTGAGCCACTGAGAAAAAAAATAAGGACATAATGAAAATGTCTATTTTGTGATTAAAGTAGAAATTTCGTCTTTAAACTCGAAATGTCCACTTTAACCTCATAGTTTACCTTATCATTAAAGTAGACCGTCGTAAACATCATCTTAAAACCGACCCTGTTGTTAATTGCTGAGGTTTCCTCCTGAACGGACAGCAGCGGCAAGCAGCAATAGATCACCTCACAGAACACATTAAATTTATGATATTCCAGCTGTCTGCATATTTATAATCCTTAGATTTATACTTGATATCACTTTCATGATGAAATGCATTAAAATATGTATATTACATTGTACAGGTAAATTGTTAACCTTGTTTAAATAATGAATACTGTTAATAGTTACACATGTGGGGGTGGCCCGGTGGCTGAGTGGTAGCGCTGCTGTCTCACAGGGAGTCACGTCTCTGGTGTTTTCTGCCTGGAGTTTGCAGGTTTTCCTGGTGGGTTTCCACAGTGTACTCAGTTTTCCATCCAAAGACATGACGGTTTGGGGATTTGCTGAAGCTACAATGACGTGTAGTGTATGTGTGTGCTTGTGTTCACCTTGCGATGAGCTGATGCCCTATCCAGGGATTTTGTTTCTGTCTTGCGCCGATGCTTCTGGAAGGGGCACATCCCCGAATTGATGGATGTAATCATTAAACATCCTTCTCAGAGATATTGTGGCTAGGCGTCCTCGGAATTGAACTCTTTTAGGGCGGATGTCGACTTTTGTCGACAGGAGGGGTTGAGGGCGAATGTCGACAAAAGTCAACATCCAGGGATAGAGGGCGACAATCAGCTGTTAATGGCAACAGAACTCACTATCACGTTGCAGGCATTCCCTCTGTGCTTGGAGGAATGCTAGACTCGTTGACTCGGCAACTAATCCTTGCGTATGCGTGAGTTGCGAAATGTAAACAATGGCAAGATGGCATCGACATGTCACAAGGGAGCGAAGCGAGTGCAGAAAAGAAAACACTCATCAGACAATGTTTTGTGCATTATCGCGGAGTCGGACTCTGATTTTTCAGAATCGGATTTTATTGACAGTGATCAGGAGATCGAACAAAAGAGTGAGAAGCCGGCATCAGCTGATCAGACACCAGCCGATGCCACGCCAGCTGATCCGCTGCCAGCTGAGCGAATTTGCGCAGCCGATGCATCTACGGCAAGGTTCGCATGGGAGGAATACACAGACATTGATCCGTGGGAGCCGAACTGGCTACCGGACTTCACAAGACGGCATGGCTTGCTATTGGACACGACAGATCACCAGCTGCTGAACTTCCTCAGGCTGCTCTCTCCTGATGCTGCTTTTCAGCTACTGTCAGACGAGACAAACAGGTAGGCAGAGAAATTTTTTGACTCGCGGGCTACGCTTTCATCGCATTCTCGTTTTTCAAAGTGGAAACCCACAACAAAAGACAAGATGAAGCACGCTGTGGCATTACAAATAGAGATGGGACAGAACTGGTGATATAACTTCAGGGAGCATTGGTCCAAACGTGCTTTGTCCCCTGGTGGCTTTGGACAGGTTATGCAGCGTGATGATAGGTACATGATGCTGCAAAGTTTTATTCACTTCTGTAATAAACAGAAGCAAATCCCATGGGGTGAGCCAGGCTATAACGCCATGCATAAAGTTCAGCCCTTGCTTGACATTGTGGAACCAACATAGAAACAATTTTATCAGCCTGGCTGTGATTTGTCTGTGCATGAATCTATGATAAAATAAAAGGGACACCTTTTTTTCTGCAAATGTATGCCAGACAAGCCCACAAAGTATGGCATAAAGGATTTTGTACTGGCAGAAACAAACACTTGTTTCTGCCTGAAAGTAATTACATATACAGGAAAGTATTTCTTTCAAAGAGAGAACTGTCCCTTGACAAGTCAGGTTGTGCTGGAGCTGATTCAGGGCTATGAACATTTGGGTCATGTTGTGTACATTTGGACAATTTTTATACATGCCCAGAATTGTTCATGGAGCTACAGAGCAGAGGAATTGGAGCTTGTGGCACAGTGAGGGTGAACAGGATACACATGGCTTCACAGTTGAAGCCAGACAGGCTGAAGAGGAAAAGAGGTGACAATACGGTTTTCATGCGGGCAGAAAACTTGGTGGCAGTGGCATGGCACGATGGCAAACGGGTGACTTGTCTCTCTACAGTACACACTAACAATATATGTGAGAAAGTGCAGCAACAGACAATTGAAAAGTAGGCACCAAAGCAACACATATTGTAAGCAGTGCAATGTGGCAATGACTGAAATTGGCTTCTTCGAGCAAGATCAGACTTTGCAGGACTTTGCTGTGTAAAATGTATGTGATATGTATGTGAAATCATAGAGTATGCAGGCTCATACAACATGCAAGACAGTAACATTTGTCAAAAGTAAATATTTTTTGTTGATTTAAATTGCTTTGTGTTCTTTTTTTTAAAAAAGTTAGTTTTTGGAAAAATATTCAGCCCTGGGAGAAAAGAAATAAAAAAAAATATTAGCCCTAAAAGAGTTAATGGATGTTTCGGGCACACTCGTTGCATCTCGTTAAGTATAAACCTGGCCTTTGGCACCTTACTTTTCAGTTGACGATCTTGACTAGGGCTTATTTTTGGGGTAGGGCTTATATTACAGAGCAGCCTGAAAATCATGCTTGGTCTTATTTTTGGGGAAACACGGTAGTAAAGAGTGCATTAGCGCTAACAAATGGAAATTATTACTCGGTGAAATAATGGAACAGTGAAAAGCGATCGAATATATACACATAGGTGATATAACAGAAGTATGTAGATATTATTTGGCTTTAAACTTTAAGTCGGAGACTTGTAGATTGTTTAATTCATGTTGCCATCAGGGAAAAGTAGTGTTTCTTCCCAATGAAGAGGCCTATCCGTGAGAATAAAAAGATTTGTTGTTTGGTGAAAGTGAAATCCACATACGTGAGTGGCAGAGACGTGAAGTGGCTGGCGCGTAAGCGCAGGCCAGGGGGTTGGCGCACGAAGCTCCCTAGTTTTCTGTATTATTCTTCCTATTGAGAGGTTTCTAAAAAAAATGTAGCCATTTCCAAATAATTTTTTTCCACTGTGATAATAAATGCAACTGTTCTGGGAAATTATAAAACATTATTTTCTATAAAGTATATGAACTCAGTGTAGTCCTTGAGTTGTTAGCAGGAGACCTACAGTATTACATTATGTGATTAAATTAAGTAATTTATCATAAATGAATGATGCATCATTATCTCCATCTTCTGGTCATCTTTGCTAGCCAAGCTCATAACGCAGCAACTTGAGCATGAAATACTGTGGGCAGAGGTCATACCACATTTTTTCTTGGCTGACACTGCACTGCTGCAGCTTGATCTCTATGACTTTTTGATCAGTGAATCAAGCTGGGTCTGTGGTCATCGGAATAGCACAAAATTCATGGGGACCCCTGCAATAACAGAGATTGGGACCCCACCCCCAAAAACAACATTTGCTTTTTTTTCAAATCCACTTGCCTACCCTAGTCAGAAACTATTCAAATAAGCCTGTGCTCTGCATGGTCAAGTTGTTGCATCTGAGGAAAAAACTTGCTGTGACATAATAATAAAACATTCTGAGTTTTTTTTTTTTTTTTTCGGCTCTCAAATCCCAACCAACCTGCAAGAGTGTCCCTTATGCTAGTGCCTGTAGTTTGTTCAAGGAATTCACAGAAATAGAAAGTAAATAACATACTTTGGATGACTTACAGCTAAAAGGTCATGAAGGTGAAGTTGCAGTTCACAGACTGTCTTATAAGAAAATGAAATTGTCTTATAAGAAAATAAAACTTATGTTTTCTGCTAAGTAGTGCTGGGTGGTATGACCAAAATTCTATATCACAGTATTTTTCAAAATTATACCAGTTCCACTGTATTTGCCGGTATTTTTTTCCCATACATGAGTGGATGTTAACCGCATTTTCCACTGCAATTACTGCAGTAGACTGACTAAGAATAACCTATTTCACTGTCATGAGAATTGTACATTGTACACAAAAACATTTTAATGTGCACACAAGTATTAATACAGGTTTGCATGGCTCCATAAAGTGATAGGTTTCAAGGGGGTGGCACTAATGAAGAGAAGGAATGACATTGCATGACAGTTGCAATCAAAATATAGAAACTTTTTACTGAACATATTTTGCAAACAACTTAAACTAAAATTTTGACAATATATTTTCAACCATCCAAAGACAAATTTAGACTTAGTAAAATATCCAGTGGTGCTTGTCAAAAGTTGTATTGCACTGAACATGTCTTAGAAAAGGAATAAATAGTAAATATTTTTTGTAAAATTTTGACTTTTTAAACAACTTTACCATCATTAAACTGCATAATATTTAAACTAATAAATAATAACAATAAAATAAATAATAGTGTAACTTCCAGTAATAATACTATTACTTCAACACTTCAAGCCCAGGTGCATTACACAGTATTAACCAAATAAAAATAAAATAAAACAAGTGCAACTTGGTGATGATATCTTTACCAAATGAACCATCATTAAGGCAAATTGCATTAATATGGACCTTGCTTCAAGCTAAGCTATACAGTACACCCCCAAAATTCGCGGGGGTTACGTTCCTAGACCACCCGCGAATTGTGAAAAACTGTGAATTTTGGATGTGGTTAAAAAAATGCCTATTTTCATAGTTTAAACCCTAAATATGCCCCCAAAACACTTTAATTTAATTTCAAACTCAGCTTAATACATTACCTAAAAATAAAGAGTGTAAAGATAAACCTGTATATTGTACTGCTATGTCTCCCGCAGTGCTAGAATGTAAAATTCCGATGTTACCGCTATATGCACTGTAATTCATGCAAGCGCGTTTTCATTGCCAGAAGCCTTGGACGGTGCAGCTCGTTTCGTCGGCATCTTGGGGCTTTAACCGTAAACTACCACATACTTGGGGGTTAATGCATCCCTGGACACCAAATACTTTTTTGCTGCACTTTAAGTAAACGTCACAATTAACAAAGAAAAAGTGAAATTTTAATGGAACACATTTTTTTTTCATGCAAAGAGCATCACAATTACTGCAACACTGATCATTTTACACACTGCTAATGAACTGTAAAAACTATTTAAAAAAAACTACTGGAACAATATGTACAAAGTAGTGCAACTGACGCCATGGATGTAAATCACTGAGCCAACTGCACTTAAACTGGCTGCATGAAAGCACACAGAGGTAAGCGCTGATGCTTGCAGGCTAGTCTAGTGCAGCTTGGGTCACAGAATTGCACACAAACACAGGAGATTGTAGAGACAGGAACTTTATTCAAACACTTCAAACAAACATGTCTCTTTCAGAAGTAAAAGGTGCTCAGCATGCAGTTAGTTAAAGATTAAACAATAGACAAACATCATAGTAGCAGAGAATGTCTTGGGGAGGAGAGAGAAAGCAATCAGCCAAAAAGGACAGGTATGGTTCAGGCTTTTAAGTAAGTGTAGCATTGCGCGAGAAGCCGCAATTGAGAAGACGGTGATTTGTTTATTTTTATGGTGGAGATTCCAGCCTTGACCCAATTCGTGCACTCACAAACAAACCAAACCGGTAATCAAACAGCAAATAAAGAATGTAATGAAAACAAATGAAATAAGAAAACAACGATACCACCCCTGTTCCCCTTATGGTGATTACACATTAAATACAACAAAGCACAAACAAAACACACACAGTAAATCATGATAAATGGCAACGGATGAAATGTAATGATGAAAATAGATAGTCCAGGGATCCGCACGTTGAATGGGAATGTACAGATAGTCCTACCAGTAGTTCCTGAAATGGTGAAGATGGGTGGACGGGTTCAGGAGCGCTCCTTTCTTTGCAGGATGGCCATGAATCCACTTGCAGTCCTCATGTACACAGGCAGACAATCCAGATGAAACGATCCAGGACAAAATGATGAAGTACAGGTAACTCAACAGAAGGCAGACAGACAGGAACTTGAAACACAAATTACAAAATTTTTCTTTTTCTTTTGGCCACCAGCCCCCTTTTTAAAAGCCACGCTGACATCCTTTGACCTCAACTGCCCCAGCACCCTCAGCAGAAGACCAATCAGAGCCACTGCAGGGACTGCTGGGAGTTGCAGTTTCAAATTCTATTGGCTACTTACACCATCCCAAGTTGCGGTTTTCTCTACAGTACAGTATTGCCACGAAAAAAGCCATAAAAATTGGGGAGGATATTTATGGTTTCTGCTAACATTTATTAGTTAGGTTCTAAAGAAAAATCCGCAAATGACTGAGGCCACTAACTCTGAACCGCAACTTCGCGGGGGTCTACTGTATACATAAATAATAAAACTGCAACTTGCATTTTTAATGCTATTTGTGGTATAGCCCTACGGAAGCGTATTAGGGCCACGATGAAGGAAAAAAAAAGTATATGACAAGAATAAAGTCGACATGTTGACTTTATTCTTGACGTTTCCACTTTAATCTCGGCGCTTATGTTGAGATTAAAGTCGACATTTCCACTTTATTCTCATGGTTTATTTTGTCATTAAAATAAAATGTTGTAAACTAAACTTCATCCTAAAATCAGTGTTTAACTTAATAGATTTTCTCAAACCCCGTCATAAGTTAATGTAGCACATTAAATGCTTTGTGTTAAGTTGTAACGGCCGACCCCTTACCCAGCCGGCAGCTACACCTCCAAGACCTGTGGCCTGGAAAATTTACTGAGATGAATCTAAATATCAAGCCGTACCTCTAACAAAGTACACTTTTCCCCACAATCGACGGTGTAAATATAAACTCACAAAAGCAGATATGTAAAATTATACTGATTAAATGTATTAAATGAAACAACAAGACAAATGCAAAAATAGAAAGAAACATATAAATATAAATATCCCTCCACCACATCAACAACGAGACACCACCATATATAAATACAACAAAACCCTCCCTTGCCCCTGTAACATATAACAAACAACACGAATAACAAAAAATGAATGATATACGGAATGATTGTGAACTTGAGTCCGGTTATAAAAACTGTCCTGAATACGGATGACTGAACTAGAGAAAAATGTGTTGTTTGATTTTCCTGGCAAATGGAGCGACCTCACCGTGATTCCTCAGCGTATGTTGGATGACAAATCGACCCCGGGGTCTCAGCAGATGAAGGATGAAAGACAGTCCGGCAAAATGAAAAACAAACTGGTGCAAAGCCGCGATGTTAAAAAACAGCAAGTAAGTTGATACATGGTTGAAAACAAATGGTCTCCTTTCTCATCTCCTCTCCTTCTCTCTCCTCTCTGATTACTTAAATAGTCCTGTGACGGCTGTAATTCATTAATAATGAATAGGTGTTTTCCAGGTTTGAGGCTGTGGTCTTCTTCCATCACGCATTTACTGATACACACACATAAACAGCAAACAGGATAATGGAAACGAGACGCACTCAGTACTGACATTTTACAACACTAACTATGTAGCCCCGCTACAAAGTGTTCCCCGACCCAGTTGTTAATCGCTACACGCTTCTTAAGCTGACTTCCTCTGCACTAAGAGGAGGCGCAGGCAGCGATCACCACACAGAATACATTCACTTAATGATATTCCTGCTCTCTGAACATTTAGAATGCTAAGATAAATACTTGATATCATTTTCATGATGAAATTCATTAAAGCAGGTATTAAACATGCACGGTAGTGCTGCTTCCTCGCAGCAAGGGGTTCCCAGGTGTATGTTCAGTGTAGAGACCTTTATGGCAGGTGTGATGAGGCTCCAAAAAACTGGATGTATGAATGGGTATCGCACAGGTTTAAATGAAATATTGTGTAAATGTTGGGTTCGTGATCTGGTGGTCTGAGACATGAACACAGAATTCAATGGATGTTCTTCTGAGCGGGCTTTCTTTATTGCATGCCTGTCTGACGTACCAAACCCCCAGTTCCTATCCTTCCTTTTTCTTTCTCCACATAGCCAATCACCACACGATAAACGTCTTTGTGAAATTAAAACTAGTTATAAACTTAGACCACAGAGTGTTCAGAAATCTTCGTTATACAGTAATCCCTTGCTATATCGCGCTTCGCCTTTCACGGCTTCACTCCATCGCGGATTTTATATGTAAGCATATTTAAATATATATCGCAGATTTTTCGCTGCTTCGCGGGTTTCTGCGGACAATACGTCTTTTAATTTCTGGTACATGCTTCCTCAGTTGGTTTGCCCAGTTGATTTCATACAAGGGACGCTATTGGCAGATGGCTGAGAAGCTACCCAGCTTACATTTCTCTTTCTCTTGCGCTGACTTTCTCTGATCCTGAAGTAGGGGGATTGAGCAGGGGGGCTGTTCGCACACCTAGACGATACGGACGCTAGTCTAAAAATGCTGAAAGATTATCTTCACGTTGCTATCTTTTGTGCAGCTGCTTCCTGAAACGACATGCTGCACCGTGCTTCGCATACTTAAAAGCTCGAAGGGCACGTATTGATTTTTGCTTGCTTGTTTTTCTCTGTCTGTCTCTCTCTTTCTGTGCTCTTGACGGAGGGGGTGTGAGCTGCCGCCTTCAACAGCTTTGTGCCACGGTGCTTCGCATACTTAAAAGCCAAACAGCCCTATTGATTTTCCTCTGCCTTTATGACAGTCTCTGCTCCTGACTCCTTTGAAGAGGAAGATATGTTTGCATTCTTTTAATTGTGAGACGGAACTGTCATCTCTGTCTTGTCATGGAGCACAGTTTAAACTTTTGAAAAAGAGACAAATGTTTGTTTGCAGTGTTTGAATAATGTTCCTGTCTCTCTACAACCTCCTGTGTTTCTGCGCAAATCTGTGACCCAAGCATGGCAATATAAAAATAACCATATAAACATATGGTTTCTACTTCGCGGATTTTCTTATTTCGCGGGTGGCTCTGGAATGCAACCCCCGCGATGGAGGAGGGATTACTGTATATGTTTAATTATGCCATCCAGTCAGGGTTGCGCCCATCCCAGCAAGCATTGTGTGCGAGACAGGAGCAAATCCTGAACAGGGCTCCAACACATCGCAGGGTGAATATGAGCAATACATACACTAGCTGGGTCAATATAGCATAACAAAACCCTACATCCTACATGACTTTGAAAGAAAACTGAAACACACCGAGTAAACCCTCCAGAAAAACATGCAACTTCAAGGCAGGGAACACCCGGGACCCCCTTGCTGCGAGGCAGCAGTGCAACCTCCATGCCACCGTGCCCCCACATGATTAATACATGCTTTAATGCATTTCATCATGAAAATGTTATCAAGTATTTATCTTAGCATTCTAAATGTTCAGGGAGCAGGAATATCATGAAATTAATGTATTCTGTGTGCTGATCGCTGCCTGCGCCTCCTCTTAGTGCAAGAGGAAGTCAGTTTAACACTAGAATTACCAGAGCCTACGAAAAAACTCGTATATCCGGCCCACCTTAAATCGCTTCTTAAATCCGTTCCGCCAGCATCCTTTGTCCTCTAAATGTGCTGATAAAAGACAAGCTGCCAGCAGCCGGCTATTCCATCCCCCCACCGACTTAGAACGTGAGCGAAGTTTTCCCAGCTCCCGCCTTGATTGATTATGTGGGAGTGAAGTGGAGTTTTACAGTGGAAATAAGAGATCATTATTCTAAAGTAATCTGTGTAAACACAGTCACTAGATATATAAATAAACAGGGAAGCCACGTGTACTGAAAGAAAAAAAGAACAACATGTGCGTTGTCCCTGCTGCACTGAATAAGCGCAGGTGCGGGGGAGGGGTGATGTTAGAGCGCCTGCGCTTATTAAGTGCAGCAGGGACAACGCACATGTTGTTCTTTTTTTCTTTCAGTACACGTGGCTTCCCTGTTTATATATCTAGTGACTTCTCTGCCTGTCTGTCTCTCTATTACGCAGTGCTCTGTCTGTCTGTGTGTTATGGATCTTAAAAATAAGTTATAAGGACAGCTGTTCCTGTTAATTGCAGTCTCAATTGTTAAAAAAATATTTGAAAAGGAGCATCCCACATGAAAATATAACGATCTCAGTAACTGACAGTGCATACCAATGTATAAATTTTATGTCCGTTTGAGGTTTAAAAGAAAAGAAAAAAAAGCAACACTTCATCCCCAGCAGGGAATCGAACTCAGGTCTGTGAGGCAAGGAAAAGCTGCTCTGCGCTAAGAGGCAAATCTTAGCGCGCTACGCCACAGAAGCTGTTGAATCATTCTTGAAGCTTTTGTGAAAGTGTTTATTTGATCTTTGGAACTCGGGCTTTATATATTCTATAGTTTATGCCTACTACATTTTGTAACATTTATTACAAAAATATGAAAAAGTTTCTGTTTTAACAATGTGTTTACACAGATTACTTTAGAAACGGAACACGCATTTCATGCGTGTCTTCCAAATAACGATCTATCATTTCCACTGTAAAACTGCACTTCACTCCCAGGTAAACAATCAAGGCATGAGCTGGGAAAAGTTCGCTCACGTTCTAAGTCGGTGGGGGGATGGAATAGCCGGCTGCTGGCAGCTTGTCTTTTATCAGCACATTTAGAGGACAAAGGATGCTGGCGGAGAGGTGTGAACGGATTTAAGAAGCGATTTAAGGTGGGCCGGATATACGAGTTTTTTCGTAAGCTCTGGTAATTCTAGTGTTAAGAAGCATGTAGTAATTAACATGGCTCAGGGAACACTTAACACAAAACATTTAATGTGCTACATAACTTATGACGGGGTTTGAGAAAATCTAGTAAATTAAATATTCATTTTAAGATGAAGTTTAGTTTAGGATACTTTAATGACAAATTATGAGAATAAAGTCAACATGTTAACTTTAATCTCGACATAAACGGCAAAAATAACGTAGAAATGTCGAGAATAAATTCAACATGTCATCACACTATTACACAGTACCCAGGTACATTACACAGTATTGGAAAAAAAAATAAAACAAGTACAACTTGGCTTGCAGTATTATCCAGTAGCATAGAAACAGTATTCACACATTTGAACATATTGGTCCACAACCAACCTTTTAAAATCAAAATATCTCCAGACAACAGACACGGCTCTTTTTTTCAGCAAAAGTTCTTCTGTGTCATCATGTTCAACTTTATCGTCTGCTACTGCTTCAGTTTCAGAATGTTCTCTGTCCATTTTCACTGTTCAATACCTCCACTAACGCATGTACTCCGTTGCATGTGTGTTTAGCGGTGCATCAGTGAAAAGGTCCTCCCTTAAACAGTTTCCCGCTGCTCCACATTCCAAACGTTGCTTAGGCTATTTAAATCAGTGTTGTGGTATAAGAAAAATCCATATCATAATAAAAATAAAAAACAGTTTTTGGTATGAACCGGTATACCACCCAGCACTACCGCAAAGTAATAATGTAATATAATATTCCCACAGTGCCAATCATTATCTAGCAGCCCACACTAAATCAAAAAAATGCCTAATAAAACCTCCTTATTTAGTCAGAAAAAGAAATTCTAGTTAGCATCAGGTCCTTTTGACACTACAAGTGTTGTTTTTGCCTTTTTGATTTTTCAGTTTAATCAATTTAACTTCTCTAGTTTTGACATGTGCATAATATGGTCTTGATTTCTTCTTGTCATTTAGTGCATTAATCTCTTGATTATATAAACTCAACAATTTTAGTTGTGTTTTTTTTTTTTATTTCTATCCCATCACCATTTTCTGTTTAGCAATGGCAGTTGGTGTTGGGCATGTGATTTGCATCAGTTCACGTGATGTTAGTCATGATATTTAACCTGGTAGAACTTGTTTCCACATTGTGGAATTTTTCTCAAAAAAAACAAGACTTGCTTTTTGGTTTTGACTTTGACTTTTTAGCTTTGCTTTCTAACTTTTAACCAACAATATTTGTTTTTGATAATCTGTATTTTGAATCCCTCTTGGTATTGTGATCTTTAGCTTGTTCATTGACTGTGTCTTTGTTCGCTCCAAAGGAATAAAATTACTCTTGATGACAGTGCAGAACAATTATGTCACTGCTCACATGGGTCTCACTTATACTGGTGTTACCCTACAAGAGAATCTCAAAAAAAGGACTTCAAAATAATATGCCGAGTGTTAGTGAAGATGTTATATACAGTAGTTCCTTCTGGGCCATAAGTGACAAAATCTATAATTCTCCCAAGCACTATGTACTTTAGAAACAATGAGATTCACATAGCACTCTTCTTGGTGAGTTAGAACCTGAAAACTAATACCAAGCCCCAATATGACCATTCAAATTCCACCAACCCAATCATAAAAAAACCTAAAATAGAACAATTACAGCAAATAAAAATGTATAAATGAATAATTGTTCACAAAACATCAAACCTTAATATATACACACAACCTGTTGCAAAGTTTTCCCCACGATACTTATAAAATTAAACATATATCATATTACTGGAATACAGACTTAAAAATTGAAGCAAATGGATTGCCAAGGTGGCAGGAAAGGTATTAGTGTGCCATAAGATATTAAAGTTAAGCCAAAGACTCATTTGAAAGAGACTAGTGAGCTTGCTTGCAGGTATTCACTTCTCTGATTCTATTTAAGAATATGCTGTTTTTTACTGTATACTAACTTCTTACTCATGATAAATTTTTATACCAAACAAGACCTAATGCTCAAAATGCCACATCCGCACACCAATCAAGATTCATTCATGATTTAAACATCACTCTAGGATAAGCGTTAAAAGAGTAGGTTCACTTATTTATTACAGTTGACCTACATATTGTGTTATTTTTTTAGAAATGCAGCTCATTCTTTGAACCTGTGTATATCCTCATCTTTTAGTAACCATGGCAGAAATATTAAGACAAGAGAAACAAAGTCAAAAGAACATAATACAAAAAGAAAGTATATTTTTAATTTGCTTTAAAATGCACCTTCTGCTCCTACAATTCATTTTAGTATAATTATTTATGCATACAAATAAAGCAGGAGAGAAGTCATTAAAACAGTGCAGTCATTGTTCGGTTCTTCAGTGGGGGGATGTTTAGACTGAAGATTGCCGTCCATTCAATAGGAGCGGAGGCAGGATTCATGGCACAGAGTCAATGTCACATCTGTGCTAACGGCCTTCTGATTTGATACATCTCGAAAGGCCTTAAATACCCTCGCTTTCAGCACATTCAGTGAGCTATTTGTGTTCAATACCAGGTATGGATGACTACCAACTTATCTTTTTGAATATGCTATATAAGCCATCAAAAACCCCAATATATTACATTCTTTCATTATCTGCAAACATTGTATCTGCTCTATTAAGGTCCCTGCCTGAAAGAACTGTCCTTGCTTCAGCTAAAATAAACATAATTAGGTTTATAAATCACAATATCAAACACTTATTTTTGGTTTTGGTTACACGTGTCTATTTAAAGACCCTGCAGACAATACTGCATTGACCCATAATAAATAAATCACAGTATTATGAGGCTATTACACCCACTCACTATTATCTATCTGTCCATTTTTGACTGGTATGATGTGAGGCCTAAATTTCATAATGGCTTCAGCATATTTTTTTGGATTTAGCATATTTTCTTTTATTTATGCAAAATTAACATACAGTGCATCCGGGAAGTATTCACAGCGCATCACTTTTTCCACATTTTGTTATGTTACAGCCTTATTCCAAAATGGATTAAATTCATTTTTTTCCTCAGAATTCTACACACAACACCCCATAATGACAACGTGAAAAAAGTTTACTTGAGGTTTTTGCAAATTTATTAAAAATAAAAAAACTGAGAAAGCACATGTACATAAGTATTCACAGCCTTTGCTCAGTACATTGTCGATGCACCTTTTGCAGCAATTACAGCCTCAAGTCTTTTTGAATATGATGCCACAAGCTTGGCACACCTATCCTTGGCCAGTTTCGCCCATTCCTCTTTGCAGCACCTCTCAAGCTCCATCAGGTTGGATGGGAAGCGTCAGTGCACAGCCATTTTAAGATCTCTCCAGAGATGTTTAATCGGATTCAAGTCTGGGCTCTGGCTGGGCCACTCAAGGACATTCACAGAGTTGTCCTGAAGCCACTCCTTTGATATCTTGGCTGTGTGCTTAGGGTCGTTGTCCTGCTGAAAGATGAAACGTTGCCCCAGTCTGAGGTCAAGAGCGCTCTGGAGCAGGTTTTCATCCAGGATGTCTCTGTACATTGCTGCAGTCATCTTTCCTTTATCCTGACTATTCTCCCAGTTCCTGCCGCTGAAAAACATCCCCACAGCATGATGCTGCCACCACCATGCTTCACTGTAGGGATGGTGCCAGGTTTCCTCCAAACGTGACACCTGGCATTCACACCAAAGAGTTCAGTCTTTGTCTCATCAGACCAGTGAATTTTCTTTCTCATGGTCTGAGAGTTCTTCAGGTGCCTTTTGGCAAACTCCAGGTGGGCTGCCATGTGCCTTTTACTAAGGAGTTGCTTCCGTCTGGCCACTCTACCATACAGGCCTGATTGGTGGATTGCTGCAGAGATGGTTGTCCTTCTGGAAGGTTCTCCTCTCTCCACAGAGGACCTCTGGAGCTCTGACAGAGTGACCATCGGGTTCTTGGTCACCTCCCTGACTAAGGCCCTTCTCCCCTGATCGCTCAGTTTAGATGGCCGGCCAGCTCTAGGAAGAGTCCTGATGGTTTCGAACTTCTTCCACTTACGGATAATGGAGGCCACTGTGCTCATTTGGACCTTCAAAGCAGCAGAAATTTTTCTGTAACCTTCCCCAGATTTGTGCCTCGAGACAATCCTGTCTCGGAGGTCTACAGACAATTCCTTTAACTTCATGCTTGGTTTGTGCTCTGACATGAACTGTCAACTGTGGGACCATATATAGACAGGTGTGTGCCTTTCCAAATCATGTCCAACCAACTGAATTTATCACAGGTGGACTCCAATTAAGCTGCAGAGACATCTCAAGGATGATCAGGGGAAACTGGATGCACCTCAGCTCAATTTCGAGCTTCATGGCAAAGGCTGTGAATACTTATGTACATGTGCTTTCTCAATTTTTTTATTTTTAATAAATTTGCAAAAATCTCAAGTAAACATTTTTCACGTTGTCATTATGGGGTGTTGTGTGTAGAATTCTGAAGAAAAAAATGAATTTAATCCATTTTGGAATAAGGCTGTAACATAACAAAATGTGGAAAAAGTAATGCGCTGTGAATACTTTCCGGATGCACTGTATTTGACTAAATCTCAAGGAATATTCTGGAACAGAGAAAACAGAAAAGCAGTGAATGTAAGTAATACTGCTTGAGAATTTAGAGGAAGTCAATAGCTGAGGTTGATTTGGTTGACAAACTGAAGTCATACATAATTCTTTTACTTTAATTCTTATACAGCTCTTCTTCATTACTGAAACAGGCTAAAATATAAGCATGTACAGTACAAAAAAGGATGATACATAGTTAAAGATATGTTTATAGACTTTAGCTAAAATGTAATATAAATCATTCTAACGGAAGATGTAAATAATATATGACTCAACAATTGAAAATCTTTAGGCAACAGTATTTCTGGAGAAAATAAAACATTCTTGGTATAGGATCCTTCGGTATAAGCAAACCCAAAGCAGACTGACCTAGTACATCTTGTGCTCGGTAGATAGCTAAAGTATAATTTGATGGTCTGCTGCTTACTGCCACTCACATAAACTTAGTAATTTAGTTTCTATGTTATTTAGTTGGAGTCTTTTATAATCAGTACTAGTATGCATAACCAGTTCATCTCAAGCTTAATGCAGACAATTTTATTGAAGTAATAATGAAAAAAAGTATTATAAAAGTGTTCACTTTGAGCATTGATTTTTCAGGATCAAATCTTTGTATTTTTTTACATTCTTATTACTATACTGCTCTCCCATGAAATGAAAGAAGGGTAATTTGATTGCATTTTTGGAAATAATACAGGCAAACAGAAGCATGATAATAAAGCAGAGACTGCTATAAAAATGATGTCCAACCCCCTTCAAAATCATAAGTATTAAGAGCTAACTAAGCAGAAATATCCTGTCTTTGAGAACCCACTTGTTGAAAATTGCTTATTAAGACCACACAATTGTTTGAATATCTATGAAATGTTACATGTCTACAGAAGTATTTATAAAATAAATGTGTTTATTTTTCATGCAAGGTAAATCATTTTATGTTACAGGACTTTGAGGTTGGAAAATCCTATAAAAAGAAAATCCTACTGACTAATGTGTCCTACTCAATCAATTTTTGCAAGCTACTAGGCATTAGTGAACATCTTCAAGACTTCATTTCTGTCCAGTAAGTGTCATTTGCTTTTTAAAATTTTAGTAGAAACTTTTGTTTTATAGTGGCTATTTTGAACCAATGTTTAATCAATATATATTTTATTTACTATCATTGACTGTATGTACATACAATAACATATCTGCAATATATTATCATACTAAACATAAAATTGTAGTATATGTAGAACCAAGAAAAAAGTATTCACAGACACTAGGAGGAGCTTTTAAAAGGCCTGAGACCAATAATAATTTAAATATTTTATATGATAAAGCGGTACAAACTGACCTACAGCCTGATATCCCTAGAGTTGAAAGCATAAACATGTAAAAATTTAACCAAAATTAAGTCTCGACCAATAAATGACAAAACTAAAAAATGTTAAGATTTTGAATGTTTATTAATGTAAAACCTGTTTATAAGATTAAAAGCAGTTGGAATGAAGGTGTATTTGAACTGATTACTTTTTATTCTTTTAAACATAAACCTATAGCCTGATGGCAGCAACTGAATTTATAAATATAGTGGGTGAGTTCTATCTGACAGGATGTACTCTTTTTTTCAGCAGTACTTTCTTGTTATATGGGTCTATCAGATTTGAATAATGGGACTTTGTCATTTTGCTTATTTTACTCAATTTTGCAGTTTGATTTCTTCTGTCTTTGTTGCTAACAATGAGATTTCCAAATCAAACCAGCAGAACACAAGTGTGATGGGAATTGAAGATAGATAGACACATTATTAATCCCAAGGGGAAGTTCACATACTCCAGCAGCAGCATATACTGATAAAGAAAATATTAAATTAAAGAGTAATAACAATGCAGGTATACAGACAGACAATAACTTTGAATAATGTTAACGTTTACCCCCCTGGGTGGTATTGAAGAGTCGCATAGTGTGGGGGAGGAATGATCTCCTCAGTCTGTCAATGGAGCAGGAAAGTGACAGCAGTCTGTCGCTGAAGCTGCTCCTCTGTCTGGAGATGATACTGTTTAGTGGATCTTTTATTGACATAGAGTGCAAGTCCACCTCCTTTCTGCTTTCCGCAGGTATTTGCGTCTCTGTCCGCTCTAACTGTGCTAAACCCGGGTAGCTACACGTTAGCATCTGGGATGTTAGTTGTTAGCCACGTTTCACTAAAACACAACAAACTGCATTATCTGCATTCTTGGGTAAGATTGAAAGTAAGATTTATAAAATATTGATTTAATGTTAGAATTCAAGCTAAAAAGACTCCGCTTGTTCACACAGCAGAGGTGTTGACTCTTTGCAGACTGCTTCAGTGTGTTGATTGAAAGTTAGTTTTGAGTCTGTGCTTGTTCCAAGATATTTATAGCTTTCAATTTCTATGGTCTGCCTTTTGATGATTTTTTTGTTATGATCAAATGACTTTTATTGTAAAATCAATTAGTTATTTAGTTTTTGTAACATTAAGTTGTCAGAAAAACTTGCATTTCTTCCATGTGGACCATGACTTTTATCATTCTCATTAAGTAGGCTCACAATCACATCAACCAATTTTAAGGTAAAACTATTTTCAAATTATTACAACAACCATTTGTGCATATAATAATATAATAATAATACAGAAGTAAAAGAGCACACCCTTGAGGAGATCCTGTTGATGTCAGGCAATGTTTTACTTTGAGCATTTCAATTTTGTTTGTTAAATGGAATCAGCCACCCATCACCACCATACCAAGTTAATGTACAAATTGAAACCTTTAATGTCTTCCAAGAAGGTGGGTCTGGATGGTATTAACAAGCAGATGAATAGTTTCAATTGAATTCAGTATATTACGCAGTTTATCACTTTTCACTGTGTACTGTTTATAGGTAAAATACAGTTACAAATTTTACAAATTACTTAATGCACACACCTTATCACACAGTTAAGCAAAGCACTTCCAAACTCCTTGATATGAAAGGGTCCTAGTAATACAAATCCTTTCATCATTGGAGTCCAAGGCTCCCAGTACATTTGATATCTTTCCCATGAGCAGGAAAACATCTTAGGAGTTTATGCAGTAGCACCAAGGGTGAGAGCAGGATACCGAGAAGAGAAACAAAATGGAAAAGGGTTAGTAACAGCTTATAGTTATTTTATTGCTTATGCATTTATCAAAAGACTGACGAACAAAAATGCATTAAGCACAATCAGTATATGCTAGACCAAAGCAGTGAATCTTCGGCCTGGGTTTAAAAGCTAAGTCCAAAAGGGCATTTCTTTTAAAAACTGACAGATCATTCTACAGCTTTGAAGTTCTTTAACTAAAGGCTTGATTTCCCATTGTTGTTTAATTAATCCTTGGAATCTGTAGTAGACTGGGAATTGGAGACTTTTACGCAAGTTCTGGTTTGTATGTAATAATGAGTTCAGTTGGGTAAGTAATGCCAAAAATTATTAATTATGTAAGAAGAATTATGAAATAGGTGCTTAGCTTAACTTGAATGAAGACTTAAGAACAGGAATTATTTTCTAGTTCCAGTAAAGATTCTTAAAGATTTTTACTGCGGCATTTTGAATTAACTGAAGTCTGCATACAGAGCAACTTAGGAATAACACATTGTGGAAGAAATGTAATGTACAATATCAATTAAGAAATAAAAATTTTTATATTGCAAGTGAACAGTTATAAACCTTTATACTAACTGTTACACAATATTTAACATTCATATTTTTATATAACTCATGACACACCTCATGCTATGTGATTGGTTTGCACATTTGAAAAAAGTAAGATACCTAAATGCTAAATCCACATATCCTGTTTTATCTGACCCACTCATAAATGATGAGTTACCACAAAGTAGCAGATCGCATAAAAAAAAAAATCTTAATTTTTTGTAGTATCATTTACTTACATACAGGGAGACTCCAGCACTGTCACTGTCACTTTTAAAGCACCAGTGCTCAAAACCAAAGCTGTCAATCATAAACTCTACATCACTGATACAGTTGTCTCTGTAGTCACATTGAAATCAGCTTGTAATTCATCCAGTTTATTATGTAAAATGTGCACATTTGATAAGATTATGGTTGGAAGAGGAATGTGGTGAGATAGCTTTGCTTTTTCTGCCTCATCTGAATACCTTTGCATATTCCTTGATTAAAGGAAGATTAGTTTTGGGGTACAGTAACTCGGCTGGTACTTTCCCTGTAGAACACATTGTACACTGCAATTAGAATTCTACACTGTACTGAATCCTCCAATCCATATTACTAACCGAGAATGGTAAACCGGATGGCATGGACGCAGGTACACGACGATGGGACCATGAGACGTACTGCGCAGGCGCGTACAGCGCACGTCTCATAAACCGCAAGCGAAGTCGTATCCACTGCGCACGAAGGAGTCATGGCCCAAAAACGAAAGAGCTCAACGGACATGAATGAGAAATGAAGCAACAGCGCGCCCATAGCTAACGACTAATGACACAGCCACACAAAAAAGAGGATTCTGCGCTGCAGCCCAGAATCAAATGGAAGAGTCTACGGAGGCCCCACAGGTCCACACACCGCCATATTGTGAGTGGCGCTACTGCGGAGTGAAGGCGCAGGCGTCACCGCCATATTGTGAGTGGCACTACTGCGGAGTGAAGTTAGGAATAATGTGTTGCTTGGGATTGTACAAACCGCTGACGCTTTACACCAAATTCAAACACAATACAGCTCAACGATACAAACACGAGCCCACCTAGATAAGATCAATGAACGCAGGTGCCTACAACGCGCGTCTGAAACCGTGGAAGCAAAGCAGGCATGGGTTCAAAACGAACGAGCTCGACTGACGGATATACAAACACGCGCCCGCATGGATACAATCAATGAACACAGGCGCCTACAATGCGCGTCTGAAATGCCGCGGGCACAGCTCCAAAATGAACGAGCTCGACTAATGTATTTCAGGATACCCAACGCTGGGGGTAGGCGAGCGTAGCGAGCAGGGGGTGGAGCCCCCTTGTGTAGAATATAAACCACATCCATATGACAGGGGCTGAAGTGAAAAAAAATTAGTAGTTAAAATAACTAAAAGTAAGCACTCTATAACAACTTTGCTAATAACTGTCTTCCTTTATCGACCATGATTAAAAATTAAGCACAATAAATATATAGTACTTACAAACTTAGACAAAGATTGAAACAAACAGACCTTCTGTTGCTTACAGCTTGAGTAGATCCTTTCAGAAAGCTCACCACCAGCATTACAAGACTGCGGGACAGCAAGACAAAAGTGTGATAAGTGTGAATGATAATCTTATTCTTTTTCTTTTTTTGACTGCTCCCAATAGGGGTCGCCACAACGGATCATCAATATTCAGTGTCTAAATTTACATTTTGATTGAGGAAATGTAAACGTGCCAGGAAGAAGTGAAATACCAAATTGTTTAACGTGTATTTTTTATTTACAGTTTATTAAATAGGACAACAAAGTTTAAAATAATATTAACATTTAATTTTCTCCAGTAAAAACTAAATAAATCTTTTCTAGAGTAGATTTCATGAATGTCAGTTCTAAAAATAAACCCAGTTTCACACATCAAAATGCTTTTTATAGAAAGTCACATTGTTCTTATACTATTCCGTGAGTGTACCTACCAAGTGATTTGGTCTTGGTAGGACAAAAGCATGTCTTTTAATTTTTCAGTGATTTGTAAATCTATAGTGTAATAACAGATAACGCTTCATTCCACTTAATAACTCCATGTACAGCTTTAAGAAATATGCATGGTCATTTGCTTACTTTTTGTCATGTCTTAGCCAGGGGTTCCTCTTCTGGCTATGGTTCAAATCTTTTTGTTAATTTTTGATTCTTTTGCTTACATTAATTGGTTGTATTCTTTTTCATTTTGTTGATATATTAATGCCTTGGTTCTGTCCCATATTTTTGTGGGTGGTCCCCACAGAGGTGTAGCCACCTGCCAATCACCACCAGGGACTGCTCTCCACCCTGTAAAGAGTTCTGTATTTTTTCCTGTGCCATATGCTTATTGTGACATATTGGAAATTTTTAACCTTTTGCTCTGTTTTTGACTTTGCCTTGGAATTCTGTATTTGGACTGAGTTCACTTTAGATTGCCTTTCCTTTTCAGGCAACTCCTTTTTGTGTTCCACAGAGCTTCTTGTAATACAGAGCATTTTTGTTAAAATTAAATTTGTTATTTTTCAAAGATACAAGATACAAAGATACCAAAGGCCCTTTTTGTTTCTAGTTGGGGTTTTAATTGTAAATCCCTCCCTAGAGAGCAATTTTGTGATTTTGTATTTAAGTGATTTATGTGCTATTGGTATTCCCAGTTCCTGACACTTTTCACATTAAAAGATATTTTATTCCCAAATTGTATATTATAATTTACTTTGAATGTGATTATTGTTTTATTCTTTATTATAGGTTTACTCCACCAGGACCAATGTCAGCAGGAATGACCTGTGATCTTGTAGTCATATTTAAACCAAAGGTTAGAACCCTAGTAAACTTACTATGTATACTATGTAAAGCTTGTGATTTATGAGAATTACATTGCAGGTAAATAAAGTGATGTACAAATCAGAAAGTACAAAAGTAAACAGTGGTACTTTAATTTGATCTATGCCTGGTTCACTGATCACTCACTCCTCTGTGTGGCTACCAGCAGCTCTGTCTCCTCTCCATCACACTGGTTCGAACAAACCCCAATGCTGCCTTCTCTCTCATGGTTTTCTCTCTTCATTCAGACTTACCCCTGTTCTTCTTCTTCTTCTGGATTTTTAATATTGGTTGGCAGACCACCGTAAATGGTGCATTACTGCCACTTACTGAACTGTCGTGTGGAGCAGAGACTCAGGAATTATACTGTACCAATGGGGGTTCAATGGGAGAGAGTTTTCAGGGGTGTGTTGGGAGCGTGGGAAAACTCAAATAATATCAAAATCTCCAACACTTTTTAAAAATTCAAATAAGCATTTTGATGCATTACATTGCCAATACTTTCTTAATATACTTTATGTATTACTAACCACCTGTCCCAAAGATTACACCTTTTCAAAAAGATGTTCTGTTTGTTCCTCATATCCAGTACGTTCCAGCAATATATGCTTTAAGATTTAAGGATAACTGCATTTTCTGCATATCCTTGTATCATGTGTATTTATTCAAAACAATAAACACTTTAAACCTGTGTGTCCAAGACATAATAATAATGACTTCCTGGTCTTTCCCACCACCTTCTGAATTTTGTATAAATGCCTTCGTTACTTGTCTTTATCCCAGCTCTGTTGCCAAACTGATTTAGCTGATGAATTTTATTAAGGTTTTTGCTTCCCATTTATGCAACGTCACTGCTACATTTACATTCTTAATACTGAGTAACTGCTTAGCCAAGCTGTCAACTACCTCATTTCCCAAAATCCATATTACTAACCGAGAATTTTAAACCGGAAGGCATGGATGCAGGTACATGGCGATGGGACCATGAGGCATAGTGCGCAGGCGCCAAAAGCGAGCATCTCATAAACCGCAAGCGCGAAAACGAAGGAGTCACGGCCCAAAAACGAAAGAGCTCAACTAACGTGAATGAGAAATGAAGCAACAACGCGCCCATCGCTAACGACTAACGACACAGCCACACAAAAAAGCGGATTCTGCGCTGCATCCCAGAGTCAAACGGAAGAGGCTACGGAGGCCCCTCAGGTACACAAAGATAGTACGGAAGGCGCGTGAAAGTACGAAAGGCGCATGCGCCTACAACGCGCTTCTGAACTAAACGGCCACACTACACAGCGTGGTCCACGCGCTTCTAACACACCTACGGAGGCCCCACAGGTCCACAAAGATAGTACGGAAGGCGCGTGAAAGTAACCCAGAATGGTAAACCACAAGCCCACCTGCATAGAATCAATGAATGCAGGTGCCTACAACGAACTCTCTGTATTAAACGTACGGCATCCTCACACGTCCAAACCATATAGCATATGTAAATTACATTACAGTGATGCATCATTAACAGTACAACTACAGAAAACGCTCAGTATTAACAGTATAACAGTAAGTGCAATTATCCATATTACTAACGGTGAACAACGGATAACTAATGGAGTCACGGTCACGGCTCCAAAACGATCCAGTTCGACTAACGGAGCTACAAACACGAGCCCGCATGGATAAAGAAATTAAACGTAGGCGCCTACAACGCGCGTCTGAAACCGCGGAAGCAAAACTGTCTCGGCTCCAAAACCAAACAGCTCGACTAACGGAGCTACAAAAACGCGCCAGCATGGACAAATACATTGAACATAGGCGCCTACAACGCGCATCTGAACCTGCGGAAGCAAAGCCGGCACGGGTTCAAAACGAAAGAAAAAGATTCAGCATATTGAGACTCCAAATATTTCAAATATTGTTTTTACATAAGTTCTGAAATAAAAGTGAAACTAATGAAATAGCAACATTTCAAAGAAAAAAAAATCTTAAAATTTTGTATCCGGAAAACCAAACATGGGGATTGGCGAGCGAAGCGAGCAGGGGGCGAAGCCCCCTAGTACCTACATAAGCAGGAAACCACATGAAATGAACAGCTGAGTCAAAAGATGTTGCTGTATCTGGCCTACAATTAGAATTTCCCGATTTAATACTTGATAAAAAAGATAATGAATCAGAAGAAATCAGTACATGCTGTCATTGCACCTCTTCTCTTCTACCCATTCCAGTCTTTTCCTAATGTTCATTTGAAACATAGGGACATACACTGAAGCCCCTGTATGACTAGTCACTGGTTCTTTCACACCATCTGTACATTTTTGTAAGAAGCCATAATATTACCTTTGTACATGTTGACTAATGATTTACACAAGTGAAATACATTCAACATTCTTCTAATGTGGCTGTTACCAGATGTCTGCCATTGTTTCCCTTCACATTAATCCAGTAGACTATTGCCAATTGCAATCCACGTAAATAAAAATGTATCTTCTGCATCTCTACTAATATTGATGATATTGGAAGGACTTAATAGCACCACTACATATTCTCAAAGCCTGAGCTTGAATCTTATCAAGGGGTTTTAATACTTCCTGTGACTTCACAACCCATTTCCTGCTTGGGTTTCTTTTTATCATTTTCAAGGGATAAAGGTGTACTTGCAATCATTACATCCTCCGAAATGTTAATGATGTAATCAACTGAACTGTGTGTGTCTGCATATGAATGCACAATCAGCCGATCACCCCAATTCACACCCTGGAGATGCTCCGCCATGCTTCCACACACACCGACACTCCACAAAAGTCTGAGCGCTTATTTAATTATTTAAAACAGCACTATCAACACAGACCCAGCTATACCATAATTGTATTGAAACCACTTTTGAGCTGCCTTTTATATTATTTATATGGTTTTGGTGCTATGCATTATTAATGTGCAGTGTGTGCTATAGATGTCTGCCGGGGCTGGAAGCTGCACCCCGACAATCCTCTGTGCTCTCGACACAACCCGCTGTAGAGTTTTCTGATCAGCAGCTGTGCTGCTGAGATACCACACACAAGTACAGTGGATTAAAATACTCTCTGTGGTGCAACAGTAGTAGGTCATCAGCACCTGTTGAGGGAGGCCAGCTTTTTTTCAACATTTTTAAGAAAAACAGCTGCTGTTGTGCCTTCTTCAGCAGTAAAAAATGAGCTGAGGTAATTGGTCAAAGTGACATTACTGTGGGAGAGACGGGGCTGCCTTTGTGGTCAGTAATAGCTCTAATGCATTTCCATATGCTCCTGGTAACCATGCTGTAAAATGATCTTTCACATGTTTCCTGTAGCTATTTTGCTGTTTTTTATACCTTTTTTTCAGGTTTGATCTGGCAACACTGTAGGCCAGGGCTATTCAATTGCCGGCCCGCGGGCCACATGCGGCCCAGAATCAACCTCCGAGTGGCCCAGCCCGTGGTTCCGCCCATAGATAATAAATTAATATATATTATTCATAAATTGTTATTTAATATAATTTAATATAATATATATATATATATATTATATTAATATAAATATATAGTAAATTAATATAAATATAAAGTATTTATTATGTCTATGGTCCCGCCAAAAACCCGCATTCCTACGTAAATTACGTAGCCTGCAACACGCAAACAATGCAGAGCGTGCCAGTAGTAGCTTAGATTACTATCAATATGTCTTTCTCAACACTGAAACGTAAAATTGCCAATGAAAACCGTAAGTTTAACCCTGCCTGGACTGACAAATACTTGTTTATTTTACCGCCACATCCAAACGCCAAACCGATGTGTTTAATTTGTATTGGAGTATTTAAAGATTACAATGTGCGGAGGCATCATGTTGAGAAACACCACACTTTTCGCACCAATTTTCCAGAGGGATCTCAAGAGAGGGCTGCAAAAGTGCAGAGTTTGATTGCATCTTACAACTGGAGCAGTACTACCATGGTGCGGTCATTCACAGCCCAAGAGAGAGCTACTGCAGCATCCCTTCGTGTTTCCTGGATACTGGCAAAAAAGAAAAGGCCATTCACAGACTCTGAAACTGTGAAGGACTGTATGCTGGCTGTCGTGGATGAGGTGATAAATGACGATAAAATTAAAATGAGCATGGTATCTGCTATAAAAAACGTACCCCTGTCAGATACTTCAAACATTCGTAGGGTTGAAATTCTTGCTGCAGATGTGTATGAAACGCTGTTAGGAGACCTGATGAAAGCTGATACTATGTCTATAGCAGTAGATGAGTCCACAGACAAAACTGATACTGCTCAGTTGTGCATATATGTCCGTTTTTTTGATGGCAAATGCTTCCGAGAGGAGCTGCCCGGCCTACTGCCGTTAGAAGGACACACAACTGGCGATATAGTCTTTGGGAAAATTTCCGCCTTTTTTAAAGACAGTGGTCTGGATATGAAGCGTGTGTGCATGCTTGTGACAGATGGGGCTCCGTCCATGACAGGGAAAGTGAATGGTTTGGCAGCACGTTGGTCCGCTGTTGCACCTCAGTTGATCTCCTTACACTGCATTGTGCATCAGGCGGTGTTGTGCGCAAAACTAAGCGGGCGCTCAAAACAACAATGGACAGCGTTATGGCTATAATTAATTTTATTCGCTCCACATCAAGCCTCCAACACCGCTTATTCCGCATGCTGCTGTCAGAAATGTCTGCTGAGCACCACGACCTTCTTTTGCATAATGACGTGAGGTGGCTGTCCAAAGGCAAAGCACTGGAGCGTTTCTGCGGTCTCAGAGAAGAGATCATAACTTTCCTCCACGGCAGCAAGCAAAAAAAGGCAGAAACGCACTTGAGTCGCATACTGGACGACAACTTCATGGCCGATGCCTGCTTTCTGAGCGACATATTCAAACACCTGAACGATCTCAATTTGGGACTACAAGGCAGAGACAAAACTGTCATCGACCTTGTGGAACAGATGCGCGCATTCCAAGATAAACTGGACCTACTCCGCAAATGCATCTCATCCCCCGCACAAATCACGGATGTGATGACAGATTGAATTGCGATGTTGAAAAATAACTTTGCTGGTCGATTGGATGGACTTCATCTGCCCACAGAGTTGGCCGTTTTTGTCAGAGACCCGTTCACTGTTGCAATAGAAGGGGACTTATCCGCTAGAGCTAAGAAACTGGTCCCTTCCATTGACGAGGGGAAATTCACACTCGAACTTGTTGACATGCAGTCATCTGTAACCATGGCACAGGAGCTTTCCACTAACGGGCCTGCAATGTTTTGGACTGATGTCAACGCACATCAGTTCCCTAACTTTAAGAAAGTAGCAATCGTCATGCTCAGTATGTTTGGATCAACATATACATGTGAGTCAAGTTTTTCACACATGAACTCCATAAAAAGCAACTCTCGTTGCTCCCTGACTGACCATACTCTCCACCAATGCCTTCAAATTGCATTGACAACTTACGAGCCTAAAGTCACTGCTCTCGTTCAAAACAAATAATGTCACTTCTCCCACTAAGTCAGCAGGGTAACTGTAGCCTACAATACATCAATATAATGTGGGATGCGTAACAGAGGCATGCCTAATCACACATGGTGATTTAAAATATGTTCCCTCAGTGTTGTTATAGTTGTGAATACTGTGCACTTTTTATTTTATGCACTTTGAGATGTTCCTGGGTCAAATGTGTGCAAGTTGTTTATTTTGTTTCAAAAGGAAACAATGTTATTTCTAATAGCCTACTACTGTGCACTATTTTGTTTTATGCACTTTGTGATCAGATAGGTCAGATATGTAGCCTAGGTCAGTTTTTTTTCTTTTGTAAGTGGAAAAAATAGGGGCTACCTCAGATTCTGTTAATTCAGCTCTTTTTGTATGCACCTTTTGCTCTGCAAACTGACCAAAGTTAAAAGAGAAACAACGAATAAGCCTTATGTTTTTCAATAAATTTGTTTGTGTTGGTTTTAAAATTTGTCATTACGAGCTGCTTTGCCGCTAAAATGACTGGCCCAGCTAACCTTCTTGGTTTGACAATCTGGCCCAACTGAATTTGTAATTGAATAGCCCTGCTGTAGGCTATGGGTTCCGAAGATTTAAATCTATTTTTACATGCTTTTAAAAGGTGTTTCACCTCTTTGTTCCAAAGTTATTGTAGTTTTGTCTTTTTATATTAGTTTTTATTTCTATATTATTTTTGATCTTATTTGGAAATTCAGTTTAGCTATAGTTTTCCTCATCATATATTTTTAGTTTTAATTTAGTTTTCATTTCACAGACACATTTCTATTTTATTTTAATGTACAGTGATCCCTCGCTATATCGCGCTTCGCCTTTCGCGGCTTCACTCCATCGCGGATTTTATATGTAAGCATATTTAAATATATATCGCGGATTTTTCGCTGCTTCGCGGGTTTCTGCGGACAATAGGTCTTTTAATTTCTGGTACATGCTTCCTCAGTTGGTTTGCCCAGTTGATTTCATTGGCAGATGGCTGAGAAGCTATCCAGCTTACTTTCTCTCTTCCTCTCTCTCTCTCTCTCTCTTGCGCTGACGTAGGGGGGTGTGAGCAGGGGGGCTGTATGCAGCTGCTTCCTGAAGGACAGGCTGCACGGAGCTTTGCATACTTAAAAGCTCAAAGGGCACGTATTGATTTTCTGTGGCTCTCTCTCTCTCTCTTCCTGCTCCTGACAGAGGGGGTGTGAGCTGCCGCCTTCAACAGCTTTGTACCGGCGGTGCTTCGCATACTTAAAAGCCAAAAAGCCCTATTGATTTTTTTTTTGACTGCTTGCTTTGCACTCCTTTGAAAAGGAAGATATGTTTGCATTCTTTTAATTGTGAGACAGAACTGTCATCTCTGTCTTGTCAAGGAGCACAGTTTAAACTTTTGAAAAAGAGACAAATGTTTGTTTGCAGTGTTTGAATAACGTTCCTGTCTCTCTACAACCTCCTGTGTTTCTGCGCAAATCTGTGACCCAAGCATGACAATATAAAAATAACCATATAAACATATGGTTTCTACTTCGCGGATTTTCCTATTTCGCGGGTGGCTCTGGAACGCAACCCCCGCGATGGAGGAGGGATTACTGTATATTAATTTCAGTTTTAGTAATTATGGTATGGTTAAAGAGCTACTGTGGATTTTAGTTTTGTGTCATATTCAGACAGAACTGTACACTTAATGGCTTTGGATATAATATGAGTTTAAAAGCTTACTACACTACATGGTTTACTTTCTGGTTTTGTTTTTGTCTGTTAAAAACAAGCATAAACAAAACCAGATACTGAATATAAACACTTTTGTACAATTTTATATTTTTTAAAACAATTTCTGTGTCATTTGTACAGACTTTTGGCATGTTTCATACCTTCCTTTTCTTGTTCGGAATGGCCCAATTTGTGATGAAATTTAGGTGAATTTTAAGGTTTGAGGGTTTTTACTCTAAATGTCTACAGCACATGTCATATCCTACACCAAGATAATGTGCTTACAATTAATACCTTCAATACTGCATTCAAAAATCTTCCATGCTGGGCTTTTTTATTTGCTTCTAGTCATTTTGATCTCTAATTCCATCTCGGACACATACAATTTATAGGCAGAATTTTGCCACTTGCAGGCCTGAAAAAATATCAAAAATCAGAAAATATTTTTTACTGTATTCTGACAGGTGTGATCATGATGAAAATCATGGTGTCTTAGGAAGAACTGGGCTCTTAGGCTTGAATCAGTGTGCAGAACCCACCTAGCTGTATTGAGGGAACCAAATATATGAACTGTATAATGTGTGAAAGCTGATGGACAAATATCAAATAAACACTTTCACAAAATGTGCAAGTACAATACGACAGGTTCCTTGGTGCTGTGGTTAGAACTGCCGACGTATAATCCAAAGGTCGTGAGTTTCGAAACCAGCTCCCCGGCTAATTTACTGTTTTGAGTATTGAGCTGCTCATATTGTTAATATTATACAATAAAAACATACATTTGATTTGAGTCTGTAAATTTATAGTACTTGTAAAAATTAGCTTTTTTTTTTTTCGCATTTATTCTCTCTGTCACGATCACGATACAACACCCGCCCCCCGCCCCACATCTGACGCGGTTACTTTTTATCTGAAACTGGGAATAACTGTAGATGTGAGTGGTGTTTTGAAACAATGCAATTGGAAATTCTCTGATCTGGAGGGATAAAAGCTGACACACAAACGCTGGTGCATCTGTCTTCTTCCTATCTCATTGTAACTTGATTTTTTTTATTCAGTTTTATTGAGTGTTCCTGCTCATGCTGAATTAGTATACATCTTATGGTCCATGATGTCAAAGCCGTACTGACAAAAAAACAGAGACATAGGTATATATGATATTTGGAATAACCCATTTTATGACCTGTATAGTACATTTGGGAAAACATTGTGGCACTGATGCAACATCATTCATATTATTCATATTCATTTGCATGCCTTCTTGTGCTTGTAATCAGTGACAGTGGTTTTTTTTTGGTTTTTTTCGATCTTGCCCATGCAGTCTCCACTTTTTGGTGCATAGTACTGTTTCTTTTGTACTCCAGGATATACAGAGGAAAGAATAGTACAGAGTTCGGTTCCGCACTATATGCAATCATCAGATTCAAATGTTAACAGTTCCCACACACTCAAGGACCATCCTTTCTACGTTTACGACATGTATACCTGTTGCAATGTACACAGTTCTCTCTGTGCTGTGGTTCCTATTACACAGAAGTGGTGCCTGACACTGACTGACTGAGTTTGCTTTCCTGGGGGAAGCGGCAGTCTTGGAACAGAAGCTTGTCTATTTTGCACCCTCTTATGCTTTATCCATCACCTTTTCTTGTAAGAAGCGACAACGAAGTTCTTCTGCTAGGTGAGCAAAGAACACTCTTCTTTTCTCAGTGGCCCCCTATTTCCTACTGTACATGCCTTGTACAGTACATGTGGGTTGATCGCCGCCAAGTTAAGCGTGTTATAGCACAAGCAACTGGCCACCTGCGTGCTCCTGCTTACGCCTTCTGGTGCACGATGTCAACGCAGCACCGGGCAAAAAAGAAAGAGACAGATATATGTGACATTACGAAGAAATCATTTTATGACCTGAATAGTACCAATCAGAAAACATTGTCACACTAATGAAATATTGATTTGATCGGATATTTGATATGTCTATGATTCATAGCCATCAGCCAGGTTTTTATAATAGCTAGTGACTGTTAATTTACCTGTGATGCTCATTAATCTTACTTAAATTGTCATTGTTTTTCTTTTAGATTAATGAAGATATGTTTGGAGAAGTCAATTTTTTGGCACAGACAGGTGCATTTACTGTTCCTGTAAAATGTACCGTAAAGAAATGCGAGGTAGGTTTTGAAATGTTATATTGGACTTTGTTTGACAATGTTATAGCTGTGTAGGTGGATCGGGGAGTTAGTAGAATGTCGGGGGGGGGGGGGGGGGGGGATACACAAGCTTTATGTCATATTCTGTAATTTCTATAAACTATATTGTAACGCTTATGTTGGTTGACACTTCTTCTATGAAAGGTGCAACTCGTACAACACTTTTTTTAATTTGTTTTATTCATTATGCTTTTTTTTCCTATTCCTTTATTTATTTTTAAACTTGTCATCAATAAATATAATGATAATATAATAACTGTCATATTATGTAGAATATAGGTTTGATAGCAATAAAAACTTGTTAGAATCATTAGTATGGTCCGTAAAACAAAAAATAGACTTGCACATACAGCATGTGTAAGCAGTCTTTAAATTGAAGCCAATGTCAAATAAATTTGTTTTTCAGTATATACAACTGACACGTGCTTTGTGTGTCCCAGAAAGGACTTTTTTTCATGGTGCTGTGTGTAAATATTTATGTATAGTTGTTTCAATTTTAAATTTATTTGAAAAAAAATAACAAACTATTTGAGTTATTTCTAAAGATTTTTCTGTTTTCATAAAATTTGAAGAGGATCTCTTTTCAAAGGATTTTTAAAAATAATGTTTATTTTTCTTTAATGATATTTTGCTGCTTTTCAAATAATCATGCAAGTGTCTTTACACATTATTGATTACTGCCTTTTCAAACATATTGTTCAATCTGACATTTATAACAAAAATGAATATCCAAAGTGATCATAAAACAGCTTACATTTGGGCAATAAACTGCAATAAACTCCAAACAGTAAGAACTCGTATTTCACAGACTGTTTTATGTGATTTTAAAAGGCACCAATACTTCAGGTAAGCAGGTGATGAATGTCACTGGCACTTAAAGAAAACCCAACATACTGTAAGTCCCTGCGCATATTTAAAGGAAATCTTTCATAGGGCATATACTATATTACGGTTGTAGTTAACTATACAATACTGTGCAAACGTTTCAGCCCACTACTATTGTAAATGCTATAATTGTTACTGTGCTCTTTTTCACTGTAAACTTTTATCTCTCATGTATAGGCACCTCTTAATTATTCACTTTCATCTTATTTTTGTCCAGTTATGTGTAAAATAATAACAGGAGATTGAAAGCATTGTTTTGATGACAAAACCACAGAAAACTTTACCTTTTCAAAGTTAGAGAACACCTATGCAAAGTTATTTAGGACCTTGCAGGATCGTACATGTTTCAGACTATTTCAGTACACCCTGAAATATTAGCTAGAATTACATAAATATTAATTAAATGTTGCACTGACTCCTATAATTGCTAAGGCGTCACTAAGCAAGGCCAGAGACATCCTAATTGTAGTTATTTATGCTGTGTTAGCATAGTAAAAGTTTACTTACCTAACAATGTATCCAAATAAGATTGAGGTCACATCCAGGACACCAGCAACAAAGTAATTTATTGTGTATTTTTCATAATAGTATTCTGCCAAAATCCTAATAATAGATTCAAGGGACTATCAATAACACGTTTTATTACTTTTTTTATTTTAGCACACTTATTCAATTCTAGGTTTCCTTTCTGTCTAGATTCTTGCCCCTAGTTTACACCACATTTGACAGTGATCATTTCATATTTCCTGGATTTAATCATTAGTTTATCACAAATGATGTTCAGAAATTTTAACTGACTACTCCTTGCATTACTTTTGAAACTCAGTGACATGTGTATTTTCAAGCTTGAGATTCTTTTTTTCAAGCTTTGTTACTGTATCATAAATTATTTAGGTCTAGACATTCACAGTTTTAGAATGACCTAGTGAACTTTTTCTGTTCTGTCTGGTGCTGTAATTGTATTTATACATTTGGATAAATACCTAATTACCTAATAATTAATTAATTACATTACATAACTACCACTCACTAAAACAATCCTCAGATACAGAATAGAATGGTTTTATATTGCCTTGAATGATGCAAGTTGTCAGCTCCTCGTGGCCCAAAATATACACAAATCATAACACTACCACCCCTATTCTTGACTATTGTTATTTAATTCTTACTGTAGAATTTATGGTTAACTCTTTTCAGTCATTATGTTCATAGGAAACTGTTGCATATCTCTTGCGGATCCCCCAGATGCATTTTGGCAACCTGAAAGAAAAAACATATGTTCTCAGCTATAAATTTCCTTTCTGATGGTGTCCTTGTAAACACTGATTTTAACTGTACTTTGAAGACGATGTTATAGCGTTCTCTGTGATTTCACTAAATACAGTATTTTTGCACCGTGTATCTAATTTGGCACAGTGGCCATAGTTGGGAAAATCGAGTGTTTCACCAAATGTTTTGCTATTTTGACAATATAGCTCTGCCTAATGTAACCTCCGTGGAACCAACCAACTCAACTTGCTGCCATTCCAAAGCCCAGAAAAATAGAGAGGGTTAGCATCAGTAAGGGCATCCAGCTGTAAAACTTTAGCCAAAACCTTAATAATGGAATCAATCCAATCAGCCTTGGATAATACTAGGGCATATCCTGTAGGCAGTATGCAGGGGCCTTGCCTGACCCCTGTGGGAAATCAGCAACTGCTACAACACCAAGGGCGAGCTCGGCTAAAGATGTTAGTCAGGAAGAAGAAAAAACATTAGAGGCATTTCACCACTTCTCCCGTGCTCATCTTGGCAACTCTGACTATGCCACAATTATGTGTTATGTGTTCCAAGCTATAAACAGTAACTGGAAGAGTCAAAGCCCACCAGGACTATTAGCTGCAGTTGGACTCCTGAGGCTGTTGGATGGCTGAGGGACTGTTTAGACTCCACAAATTGGAAATCCATGGAAGGCTGGTGT
The DNA here is from genome assembly GCF_900747795.2 of Erpetoichthys calabaricus. NCBI lineage: Eukaryota > Metazoa > Chordata > Cladistia > Polypteriformes > Polypteridae > Erpetoichthys > Erpetoichthys calabaricus. The sequence goes on along the minus strand of NC_041401.2, from coordinate 131,287,863 downwards.
AGCAGCATAGATAAATATATGGATATTGTGACATCTTACATCTCCTTCTGTGTGCCTCCCTAAGAAGACCATTGTAAGATACAACAACAACAAGCCATGGCTCACCAAGGCAAATTGCTTTGAACACAGTGGTTATGAAAGTATTCAAACGTCTCATGTTTTCCTACCTAAAGTCTATCATTGACCCTCTCCTTCATCCACTTCAGTTAGCATATAGGGCAAATCTCTCAGTGGAGGATGCAATTAATGTATGCCTGCACTACATTCTTCAGCACCTGGACTTGCCAAACACCTATGTGAGGGTCTTGTTTGTGGATTTCTACTCAGCCTTCAATACCATTATTCCAGTGTTTCTTCAGAGTAAACTAATCCAGTTAGGTGATAGGAAGCAGTCTGTGATAGCAGTATCCGTTTTATCCATTGTCTATTAGCATAGGCTGTCCCCAAGGCTGTGTTCTTTCACCCCTCCTGTTTTCACTTTATACAAATGACTGTAGACTCATTTACAAATCTGTCAAAATCCTAAAGTTTCCAGATGACACAACCATAGTGGGTCTCATTACTAATAATGACGTGTCTTCCTACCAAAGAGAGGTGGGCCGTCTTGTAAAATGGTATACTTATAACAACTTGGAGCTAAATGCTATTAAGACAGTAGAAATGAGGACTGACTTCTGCTGACAAGTCAGTCATTGTCCTTCTTTGCAAATTAATGTCCAGACTTTGTCTGTTTTCAGCCCTTTAAATTCCTGGGGACTACTTTCACTAATTCATTAAAATGGGACAAGCACATCACCTCCATCATCAAAAAAGCCAGGCAGGGATTATTCTTTCTTTAACTGTTTAACACTAGAATCCCTGAAGCCTGCGAAAAAAGTCATAATACCGGGCCAGCTTAAATTTCTTCACACCTCTCCATCAGCGTCTTTGTTTTATAAATGTGTCAATCAGCACAAGCAGCAAGCAGCCTGCTATTCCATCACCCCCCTTAATGGAGCTCAACTCGGGCAAAAAGTTCTCCCAGCTCAAGGCCCTTTATCTGCATGTGAGGTGCCTGGAGTTGTATAGGGTAAATAATACAGTATATTGTCATTTGGAACATATGCATTTCATGTGAGTTTTGTGTCAATAAAGATCTGAGTAAGTGTAGGATGAAAGGAAATGCGAGGCAAGAAATGCTGAACACATACCCAAAGCAGAATCTTTTTCTATCTTACACTAACAATGACATGAAGTGTATAATGTGTGAAGACTTTAGTCCAAATATCAAATAAACATATATGCTTTTATTCAAGAATATAACCAAAGTAAAAAAAAAACCAAATCATTCAATTTACACGTTGCTGTCAATGAGTGACAAATCCATGTCAATTGACAGAATGTTAATACGTATTCTTGGATGGTGCAGAGGTAAGAACTGCTGCCTTGTAACCAAAATGTTGCCGGTTTGAGTCCCAGTGCTCCGCATTTTGAGTAGTGAGCTGCTATTATTATTATTACTATAATATAATAAAAAACATACATTTGATTTGAGTCCGTAGTACCCGGTGCAGATTTTGAATACTTGTAAAAGTTTAGCGTTTTTTTTTTATTATTCAGTTTTGTTCTCTCAGTGACATTGATGTGGTACAACAAATTTGCCTCTCACTCTCAGAGTTGATGTGGTTTATCTCCATTCTTTGCACAAGAGCAGTGATGACCACAGTTGGTACTGTGGTTGACACCTGCTCAGAATTATTTGTTGTACTGGCAGTCAAAGATACGATATCCCATGACTGCTATCAGACTGGACAAAGGCATAACTGTAACAATAGAGAGCTTCTTCACAGCGCTTTCACTGGCTAATAGACTGCTGCACTACTATGCAACTTGGCTGGGCACCTTAAAGTGTTACGGGAACTTCCACCTACAGCTATAGTAACTTTAGTACGCAAGCAATTCGCCACACTAGTGTTTAGATCTGGCACTGCCATGTTATTAAAGTAGCTGAAAATGTAACTGAAATAAAATAATTTATTAAAAACGCTTATAGTTTTCGTAACAACCGGACTTATGCAAGGGCTAACCCGGACTGCAGGGGTCCCAAAATGAATCAAAATATATGAATAAGAATTTCATATTTGATTTTTGAATAAATATTCCTGATGCTAGTCTTTAACCCTTGCAACTTTTAACACTAAAACAGAATGTCATCCACCACGAGCCCCCCGCATATCTTCATCCAGTAAACAGCAGTTGTTGATGCAGAATTTGCAGCGACAGAGCAAGCTGAATACAGGCACGTAAAGCATGTGACGAAGAAAGCGTTTTACTGTGTGATAACAGTGACAGTTCCTCAGGAGATTCTGGTTAAAGTGTTAGAGAAGCATAGCATCGTGACGGTTTTGCATTGAATGTGCTCAACAACTTTCAAAGCTGCTGTTCACTGGATCTCCGGGGCTCAAGAGAGAAGTATTAGATACAGATAACCCCTTACAAAATTTTAGTCTGTTCCTAAATGATGGCATGTTAGTTATAAATGTGTCCCTCAGCAAGCAGCCTGCTATTCCATCCTCCCACCAATGCAGCTGAAGCTCTTCCAGCTCAAGTCTGTTTATCTGGGTGTGAGGTACCTCAAGTTGTATATGGTAAATAATATATTGTTATATGGAATACATACATTTCATGCGTCTTCTGTGTCTACAACGATCTGGGTAAATGTAGGATGACAGGAAATGCGAGGCAAGAAATGTTGAACACATAACTAAAACAAAAATTTTTTTCAAGTTGTAATAATGAAAAAATACAAATGTGAAATGTGTAATCTGTGAAGTCCAAATATCAAATAAACACTTTCACAAAAAGTATAACAAAACAAGTGCGCCTTTATTCAAAAATATAACCGAAGAAGAAGAAGAAATTATTCAATTTACATGTTGCTGCCCATATATAAAAACCAAAGCCCAGGTAAGAATGGCTGCCTTTGAATCAAGGGTCTGTGGGTTTGATCCCGGGTCTTCCCCGCATTTTCTGTTTTGAGTAGTGAGCTTTTCTTGTTATTGCTATTATATAATAAAAACATTCATTTGCTTTGTAGTCTGTAACAGCCGGTGCAAAGTTTTGCTACCTGTAAAAGATATTGCAGAAGGGCTATAAGCAGACACACAAATGCTGGTGAATCATGTCTTTTTAGTATCTTGTTGTTACTTGATTTTTTTTTTTAATCGGTTTTATTCTTGAATAAAAGCACATGTGTTTTGTTGTACCTTTGTGAAAGTGTTTATTTTATATTCCAGTAACCACTTGAATGATATCAAATCTGTCACTGCCTCTCTCATGCATGCACACACACATCCATGCATGAAAACACAATTATTTGAAAGCGCTATGTCATTTGAACATGAGTTGTCATTTGAATATGTTTGTTTTTTTTCCTGATCTTGCCTAACCTCCGCATTATGGTGCATGGTACTGGGAATACAGACAGATTTCTGCTTTTTGGGCGCATACACCGTTAGCATGGCACTGCCAGATCTAAACACTAACGTGGAGAATTGCATGCGTACTGAAATGAGTTGAACTGCAGGTGGAAGTTCCTGTCCCACTTTATGGTGCCAAGCAGTGTATGTGTTGCAGTGCAGCAGTTCATTAGCCAGCGAAAGTGATGTGAAGAAGTTGTCTGTTGTTACGGTTCTACCTTTGTCCAGAAATGGCTTTATGACCACAGTCTCGGAAAGTCTTTCTCCTGTGCGATGACTGGGATCTTTTCCTAAATAAGGAGTAGCATTGCACATGCACATGCAAATCTGTCATTTTTTACACGTTCTACATGGGTGTCTTTGTTGTCAATGCACAAATACCGTATGGTAGTCTGATAGGGGGTGCATGCCTCGTATCGTATCTTTGACTGCCAGTACAACAAATAATTCTGACCAGGTATCAATTATAGCATCAACTGTGGTCATCGCTGCTCTTTTGAAAAGAATGGAGATAAACAACATCAACTCAGAGAACAGAGGCAAGTTCGTTGCTACATGAACGTAGCTGAGAGAGTAAAACTGAATTAATCCATCACAGAGGAGATGCTACTCTATTGAGACCCAAACTACTCGCCATCTCCGCAGCTTCTTTCCTCAAAGTATTCAGATCCTAATAAACTTAGGGTTACTCCTAATTGTTTTTACAACATATAACTGGTATCTGTGCTGTTTGTCTATTCGTAAATACTTCATACTATATTATTTTGTATAGTTCTACTATTTATTTGATGGTACTACTGAAGTTTGTAAATGTTTTTGTTCAAGCATCTTGTATTTGTATAGTTGTTTACACAGTATCAGGTTAATGGTTGGTTGAAATTGTATTGTCTTGAGTTAGTATTGTCTTATATTCCATGTTTTTGGGCCTAACCAAAGTCAATTCTGGTATGTTTCACATGCAATAATAAAATGATTCTGATTCTGAAATACAGAATTGTAAGATCATAAAAGGGGAAAATGTGATAGTGCATCACAAAGTGGTGGTGATGGACTTGGAAGATCAGAATCAGCAGGAGAACAAAACCAGAGCAAGAAGCACCAAGGATGAAGTGGTTAAGATTAAAAGAGAAAGGGCTTAACAACAGGTTTAGGGAGAAAGTTTTAAATAAAAGGCAGTCATCTGAGAGAGTGAGAGTACTTTAGGTCTGCACCAGGGATCTTCATTAAGTCCTTTCCTTGCTGATCTGGTTATGGATGTGTTGAGTCATGGGTTAAAAGACCAACTGCTCTGGTGTATGCTTTTTCTCATGACATTCTGTTGTGTAGCACCAGAAAAGAGAAAGTGGAGAGGAAATTGGAAGATGAAGAAGGGTCCTGGAAAATAGGTTGAAGATAAACAGAAAGATGACAGAATATATGAGGTTTAATCCTGATCAGGATTCGGAAGTTAGCTTGTAGTGACGGCTATTGATAAAAATGGATACATGTAAATATATAGGACCAGTAATGGCGTACTGCCCAATAACGTGCAGCGAATACACTTATAGTTTTCATACTCTTTCTCTGTACATTAAACATTTGTTTGCTCAGAGGTTGATGCTCTTGCTGCTTCGTGAGCAGCTCTTGTTTTCTTCACTCTAGTGGCCCTCTTCTTCTGTTGGCATGTTTTTGGGTTAAAACCGATCAAGTCAGTTTTTGTGTTGCAATTACTTAGTACGTTTTTCTTAATTTTTCGCTTAAGCTGGCACTTAAGTGTTCAATCTGCCTCAAGAATGATTTAAGATATGAAGAGGTAGAGGAAGTGACGAAGAAGGTGGTAGGGATGAGAACGGCGCCAGTACACATGCGCCACATGGCCACCGTGCTGTGCACTGCCGAGGGTTGATTCTACAATAAAATAAAAATAAAAGGAGTAATAAAAATCATCACCCCGAAAGCAGCCTGTAAAGGTCACGTAGTATATGTGTACCAAATTTCAGGTCAATAGGTCAAACAGTTTGCGAGCTACAGGTGATTTAAAATCCTGGACAGACAAACGGACAGCCACGGTAGCGTATTATATAAGATGATTAGTGATAGCCCGAGATGGAAAACTAAAAGCAGAGGTAACCAATGGAGTACAGTATATATGGAACAATTGGAAGAAGGTATCAGGAGCATTGTGTGATCAGAGAATTAAAGTGAAGGTTAATGGTAATGTTTTTTAAGACAGTGGTACGAACAGGAAATATGCATGGAGCTAAGACATGACCAGTAAAGGGAGCACAGGAGAAAAAGTTAGATGTGGCAGAAAAGATGTTGAGATGGATGTGTGGCGTTACAAAAAAGAGCAGAATAAGAAATGAGACAATGAAAGAGAGAGATATCTACAGTAAGAAAGTGCAGGAAAGCAGTTTGAAGTGGTATGGACATGTGATGAGGAGAGACAATGAATATGTGGGCAAAAGAGTGAATGGAATGGAAATATAGGGGAAGAGAAAGTGAGGGGAGCCAATGTGAAAGTGGATGGATAAAGTAAAAGAAGATCTGAAGTAAAATGGCTTGAGTGGTGAGGAGGTGCAGGACCGAATTGTTTGGAGAAGATTAATAATGCACATCAACCCCACATAGAAGTGAGAAAAGATTAAGACGAAGAAGTGACTTTGTAATCCATTCCGCTTCAGTGAAAAATTACGTTTTTCCAGAGGTTTTCAAACATCATTTTTGATTGCAGCATAATGTTTTCCAGAATCTGTCTGCTTTGCTGACAGTTTTACATTGATTTTATGACTAATGTTTGTTGTATTAGGCAAAGCTAGCCTAAATATAGATTGCATTTGTTGGAAGTGGAATGAGGGAGTGTTAGTCTTTATGGGAAAAGAATGAAGAGTAAATGTTTTATTGTACGTTCCACCCATGAAATGTAAGAGACAAATGTGTTTTTGCTTAAAGTCTCTTTTGATTTGTTGTTTATTGTATTAGTAGATCAATATATTCAATTTCTGTTAACTGTTTTTGTCAACCAAGTTATTTGTTGCATTTTATGTACAAAGGAGAAGATAAACATGAAACCTGTAAGCTCTTCATCTGATGGATTTGTGTGTATTTTATTTTACTTTAATAGAGAAAATACAGTATATTTTATATGGTTCATCTTCACAGCTTGCTGTCGATATCAACTTCATTGACTTTGGGACCAATGTGATAGGTGAGACAATTTCTCGGACCATTACCCTAACAAACAGTGGAGCACTGGGAACACAGTTTCACTTAGTGACAACATCAAGTTCTGGTGCTATTCACCTTCTTACTGAACCACCAACTATGGGAGATCTGGTAAGTTTAAAAGCATTTTCATTACTGACAAAGATATTATTAATGGTTTGTTTAAAGGTGGGTGGGTCTTCTACTTTCTTATATATGCTGTATATGTGGAAATGCCCTTGTTTTTGGTTATTTTAGCCTGTAAAGGTTTAAATACTAATTGTTAAATAGTTACAGTATGTAAACTTAGTAAATGCGTCTTCCAACAGTGGTTACCTGAAAGAGAATGGTATATCTACAGTACATGTTGCTATGCCCAGCAAGCACAAAGTTTCAGAGAGTGGCTAGAAGAATAAGACAGTCAAAAAACTGAGGCAAGGGTCAGGAAAACAACTATCAATAACCAAGGCCAAGATTCACAAGAGAAAATCAAAGTCAACAAGGATTGCAGAGAGTTTAAAAACCAGACAAATAAAACAAAGAAATTTTTCCAAAGGTTTGAAGGGTTTTGGTACGTGTGTAGTCAGATGAGAAAGTATATACCATTCAATGACCTTTTATCCCATTGCGTAGTTGTAGCACTGCCACACACAAAGAAGGTGTTTTCTGCTGTCTCTCTGGTTTGTTTGTGTGGGTATTAGGATAGCCCGTATGGACTGTGACTGACAGTGGCCCCCTGGAAGGTAGGGACATCCAGTTTCTTTTTTCTGGTAGAATTTGCATAAGCCATGCCATTTTTCGAAAAGGAGAGAGGACAACTTAAGAATTTATACAATAATATGGAAAAGATCTAACTAAACAGATCAGCATCTACCTGGGACAAGGTTCTGCAGCTCTAAAAAGAACTGTCTGTTAGGAGGAGATCAGCGATTCACTTCTGGAGTGCAAAAGTTGCATTCCATTATCACTAGCAGATTCGGGTGAGCTCACAAAGACATTTTTTTTTGTTTGTTTTGTTTTTTGCAATGGTGCCAACTGACTGTAAAACATTTTTCTGTTAAGACTTCAATTTTTAGGGGTCATCTGGCATTCTACACTTTATTCACCTGCTGTTAACAGTTGGCTAGAACTTTGGACTTATGAGTGAAATTTGGAAGGGGACTGGGGATGTAATTTTTCCATTGTATTTTTTTTTATTTGCATGTATAGGGTTTATTTTGGGTTGGTGTTGGGCAGGAAAGAGATTGTGGCTACAGGCAGTCCCCGGGTTACGTAAGAGATAGGGACTTTAGGTTTGTACTTAAATTGAATTTGTATGTAATTCGGAACAGGCACATTATTTTAATAAATGCTATTGTTGACCTACTGTAACCAAATGCTCTGCCAATGAATGATGGAGTTTCACCTCTCTCTGACCTTTTTATTATTTCTACTTTATTTTCAATGGTGTTGGTTTTTCTCTTCTTTACTGTATCACCAGCACTTGCATCAGATTTGTGTTTCAGAGACATTCTTCAAGGGTGAAGACAAAAGGTTAAGATGAGCTCTTCTGCACAGCACTGTACATGTTATCACAGCAGGAAGGCATCCATCAACACGTCTGATGTACTGACAAGAGACAACTTCCTGCTATGTGCGTAACAGTACAAGCAGTCTTACTATTGAGAATGAATGGGGGCGGCGAGGGGCGGTACATCACCAGCCCACCTCACAGTCACCTCCACTACAGTATGCTGCCTGCAGTGTCCGCCCACCAAGAACGAACACGGTGCGGCCAAAGGCGGGTAGTGAATCGTCCAACCCCAATTCAACAGGCAGCCATCCGAGGCACACTACAATGCTACCCCCGCTGCCCCGTTCAGCCACAACCGGGTCACCGCTTGCAGCATTATCAGCCGTGTGTGCTGGATGGGCAGTGAAACGCCCCCCCTCTGCTCCATCTGGCCTGCGTCCAGTCAGGAGCAGTAGCTGCGGCAGCATAGTGGGCAGGCAGCGAACCATCGTCCTGCACACGAGCGATAGTTGTGGCTCCGGTGACTATGGACCACGGGTCACCGCTTGCCGCCGGGAGCTGCCCGAGGGACACTACACTGCGCGAGCAGTGAAATCGCCCCCCTCCAGCCTCCGTCTAGCTACCGCTTGCAGTGTCCCCAGGCCGAAGATGACGGAGCAGCAGTTACTGAGGCGCATGCGTCGCAGCTGCGTCCTCGTTCATAAATCGTAGGTCGGATGTCTGTATTCTGGAGACTACCTGTATTTTTCACCTTCTTGACCTTCTTTTTTGTATAATATATTTCTCATTGCTTACGGATGTTGCCTTATGGTTGTTTTTTCTTATACTGTGTATATTTCATTCGTCTGTTTGAGCTGAACATTTCAAAAGGGGACATATAGTGGTGTTCCGCAGGGTGCGATAATGGCCTATCCTGTTTATCAGCTGCCTTTTAGTTAGGAAGGTGAGTGGTAGCGATCGACCCATTTCAGCATGTCGGACCTGATTCGTTAAATAGTGAATGATAGTGCCATGACCTCTAAGGACACACACACTCTAGGATGATCCTGGCAATAAGAACCAACAATACTACCATAAAAAATAGTGTTGAAAAAATGGACCAAATAAAAAAATCTAAATCATAATCAGAAGTTATTTTCCGGTTTGAGTGAACACTGGCGAGGTTGGTTGCTGCTGCTCGCCGGTAACTGGACTGATACTTTTTAACTAAGACTGGTGATTTTGTTGGTGATATTGCTGATTTCTCTGTATGGCTGTGTATGGACTAGCTTCAGCGTAACCCCATTTCGAAACTTACCTAGTTTGTTTTCTGGACACCTGAGCTGCTTGTGGCCTTGCCTTTTCTTTCCTGTCGCTCGCTATCCAACCTGCGATGGGCTTTCTCCAGTACTCAGCTGCTGAGCTTCTTCGACTGCATCTCCACCAGCCTACCCCTCTGCTGTCTGTGCTGCACTTCGACCAGGACGTCATATTTCTCCCTCGTCGGAGATACATCCATCTTGGGTCCCACCGGAGATTCCGAGTGGACACCTTGAAAGGTATTAACTCCTACTGGTCTAACTTCCGGCACCCTCCACGTAAGACAGATATGGTTGCTGTCTACTGAACATCCGCTTACTCACAAACAAGGGGTATCTTATCCAAGATCTCCTCATTGATCGTAAGTTTGACTTTCTCTTTTTAACTGAGACATGGCAACAACCTCAAGACTTTTCTCAACTTAATGAATCCAACCCCCTGGGGTTTGTTTACATTTGTCAACCCCGTGCCTCTGGCCAGGGAGGAGGTCTCACGATAATTTATCGAGAGAAGTGGAAAGTCCTGCTGTTGTCTGCTCCTACTGTTAGTTCTTTTGAATCTATTGTGTTTCAATTGTCCGGGCCTATTCCTACCATCATTGCAACCATCTACCGCCCCCCTAAATCAAACAATGATTTTTTGAACGACCTTGCTACCTTTCTTACCCATTTATCTACAGTTTCTTCAAATATAATTCTGTTGGGGGATTTTAATATACATATGGACAATATCAATATCCTTTTCACTAGAGACTTTTTATCTTGCCTTGAGAGTTTTGGATACCAGCCGTATACTGATGTTCCCACCCATTCTGAAGGACATATCTTGGACCTGATCTGCTGCTCTGGTGTTGTCCCTCTCGATCTTACAGCAGATGAACTCACTATAACTGATAATTTTCTCCTTTCATTTAATGCTAAACTTACTTTTTCTATTACTAGGCTTCCCTGTCTTATATCTTTCCGTAATATTAAGAATATTAACTTGGATTTTTTTTCCTCTAGAATTGATTCTCACATGGACTTTTATAATTTATCCACTCTTGAAGTATTGGTCTCATACTATAACACTGGAATCAATGTTTATGCCTGAACTTCAGCTTCTGAAAGCCAAGGGCAGGCAACTTGAACGGTTACATAAAAAACTAGACTCTTTGTCCACAAAGAGATGCATAGAAATTATGTACTTTATTATAAGCTCAAACCAAATCCAACTATTACACTCTGTTAATTTCTTCTAATAAAGGCAACACCAAGTCATTGTTTTCATTACTTAATAATATTACACAACCTCCAGACTCTTTACCATCTCACCTTTACTTGACTGCTTTTTGTAATTCCCTTATGTCCTTTTTTAATCCAGAGGATACATCAGCATCTCGGTCCAGATTATCTCAGCATTTCTTCCCCCACCTATTCACTCATTTTCCTCTTTCCAGCTTCCCTCCTTCTCAGAAATCTCAGATATTGTCCGCAAATCTTAGCCATCTACTTGTCAGCTGGACTCCCTTCCCACAGTTTTGGTTAAAGCCTCTTTGGCCCCTCTTATTTCTGCTATAATTCACTCTTCTCTCACCACGGGTACCGTTCCTACATCTTTTAAAACTGCTGAAATAACCCCAATACTGAAAAAACCTGGTGCCAATCTTACTAACTTCAGTAATTTTTTCCCAATTTCTAATCTGCCCTTCATCTCCAAAATTCTTGAAAAAATAGTAGCTTCAACTTCATTCCCACTTATCTCATAATAATTTGTATGAAGAGTTCCAGTCTGGTTTTTGCCCTCTCCACAGTACAAAACCGCACTTGTTAAAATTGCTAACAACCTCCTTATGGCTGCGGACTCTGGTTTAACTACTATTCTCAATCCTCCTTGACCTGAGTGCGGCCTTTGATACTATTTGTCATACCACTCTCCTTAATAGATTATCTTTGATTGGCATTTCCCACACTCCACTAGATTGGTTCAGATCCTACCTCTCAGGCCGCACTCAGTTCATTCATCTTAAAACTTTCACATCCCAACCCACCCATTTCAGGTGTGCCACAGGGTTCTCTCCTGGGGTCTTTTCTTTTTATTATTTACCTTCTTCTCCTTGGCAATATCATTTGTAAATATAACATTAATTTTCACTGTTATGTTGATGACACCCAGCTCTACCTTGCTAGTAAACCCACCTCTTTTTTCCACCATCTTCATTTATTGACTGCATTGCTGAAGTTAAATCCTATTTTTCTTCAAATTTTCTTAAGTTAAACAGTGACAAAACTAAAGGGTTTCCTCATTGGTACAAAAACAACATTATCCAAAGCTGATAATCTTTCACTTGTTATTGATAGCTCCTTTGTTTCCCCTTCACCTCAGGTCAAGAGCCTGGGTGTCATCCTTAATAGTACTCCATCTTTCCAATCTCACATTAATAACGTCACCCCATCTGTTTACTTCCACCTACGTAATATTAATCATATCCGCCCCTCCCTCATTCCCCACACCACTGCCATCCTTGTTCACAGTCTTCTTACTTCTCGTTTGGATTGTTGCAATTTACTCCTCTTTGGTCTCGCTAATAAATCTCTCCATAAGCTTCACCTGGTCCAGAATTCTGCTGCTCATACCATAACTTGAACCCCGTCTTTTCACCATATTACTCCGGTCTTGCAGCAGCTTCATTGGCTCCCAATTAAGTTTCAAATTGATTTAAAAATTCTTCTATTAACATTTAAGGCCATTCATAACCTCGCCCCTCCAACCTTCTTCATGTTGCCATTCCCACCTGTAACCTTAGATCCTCCTCCTCCTCCATCCACCTGACCGTCCCTCTCGCTCGTGTAAACACCACTGGGAGCAGAACATTCAGTCATTCTACTTCCAAGCTCTGGAACTCATTACCTACTGAGCTTAGAAATACTGAATCATTCTCAACTTTCAAATGTAAACATAAACCCATCTGTTCAAAATGGCTTTTTGTCAATGATTACAATGGCTTAGTTTGGTTTTTAACTTTTTACATTTTCTGTATTTTCTGGTGCTGTTTATATTGCAATATTATTTGAAAACGAACAGCATCAGATCGGGTGTGAATTTATACTGGTGCTGTTAGTTAGAGTGAGATCAGAAGGGGGAAGCACGAGGGACAGTGTGAACATGACTGAGAGAATAAAACTGAAATAAAGCTAACTTTTAGAAATGCTATACATTTACAGCTGATCTGACGCTGTTTGTTTTCAAATAATATTGCATTAGTGCGATGATGTTTTCTGATTGGTATTATTCAGGTCATAAAATGATTTCTTCAAAATGTCACATTTATTTGTCTCTTTCTTTTTTGCCTGGTGCTGCGTTGACATAGTGCACCAGAAGGCGTGAGCTTTTTCAGTGCAAGCAGGAGCATGCAGGTGGCCGGTTGCTGTGTGCTATAACACGCTTGACTTGGCGGCGATCAATGCACATGTACTGTACAAGGCATGCACGGGGGCCACTGAGAAAAGAAGAGTGTTCTTTGCTCACCTTGCAGAGGAACTTCATTGTCACTTCTTACAAGAAAAGGCGATGGATAAAGCAAAAGAGGATGCAACATTAACAAGCTTCTGTTCCAAGACTCTTCAGTGTAATAGTAACCACAGCACAGAGAGAAGTGTGTACATTGCAGCAAGTACACATGTTGTAAATGTAGAAAGGACGGTCTTTGGGTGTGGGGGAGCTGTTAACCTTTGAATCTGATGATTGCATATAGCGCGGAACTGACCTCTCTGTACTATTCTTTCCTCTGCATGTCCTGGAGTACAAAAGAAACATTCTCATGCACCCAAAAGTGGACACTGGCAAGATCAAAAAAAAAACACGGTCACTGATTACAAGCGCAAGAAGGCGTGTGAATGAATATGAATAATATGAGTAAAGTTGCATCAGTGCCACAATGTTTTCCGAAATGTACTATACAGGTCATAAAATGAGTTATTCAAACTATCATATATACATATGTCTCTGTTTTTTTTTGTCAGTGCGGCTTTGACATCATGGACCATAAGGTGCATACTAATTCAGCGTGAGCCAGAACACTTGGTGAGATATGAAAAAGGCAGATTCACCAGCGTTTGTGTGTCAGCTTTTGTCCCTCCAGATCAGAGAATTTCCAGTTCCATTGTCTCAAAACAGCACTCACATCTACAGTTATTCCTAGTTTCAGATAAAAAGTGGGTGTTATATCGTGACCGTGACTGAGAGAATAAAAGTGAAAAAAAAAAACGCTAACTTTTAAGGCTCATTTATACTTCACGCTCAGAACGCGTACGCGCCCGCATCATGGCCGCCACGCGTTCTGAGCGTTCACTTGATGCGTCCTCTGAGCAGGTCCTCTTACAAGTACTATAAATTTACACCGGCAGTTACTGACACAAATCAAATGTATGTTTTTATTGTATAATATTAACAATAAGAGCAGCTCACTACTCAAAATGGTAAATCATCTATAGTGATATTTTGAGAATGTTATTATGAATAAGAACTTAAGAAACAAAAGATAAAATGTCTATGTAAACTTGACAATTCTGTTTGCTGGATATTTAATTTCTATTTTTGTAGAAAAGCCAACTGGTTACAGGACTAAATGTAGTTGGGCTGTAAATCTCATTAAATAACAATTTTATGAATCATAAAATTTTCTTGTCCTGTTGTTTCCTGAAGAGAGGTATTAGCTCTCTGGAAATGTGTTCTTTTATATTGCGGCGTTTTAATTAACCTGAATTATAAATTAAAATGGTATTACCCCACTCAGCATGCAATGGCGGTTACAAGCTTACAAGACAAGTTAGGATAATTCTAGCTCTTTAATAACGGCTTACGCTGCATAATTAACGGGGAAGACACACCGCAGTACTCAGTCCAAGGGTGGGGACCTTGCGTATGGAGTTTGCAGTCATCGTCACAGCGTTTGGAAGGATTTCTCAGACCAAGTCGACATAGTCTCCTGTAGTCCGGGCGTCAAGTCTCCCAATGGCTGGCAATCCTCCAAGATGCTTTATAGTATTTCTCCACGTGCAAGCCCCCAGATGGCACAGAGCCCATTTCCAAACAAGGGTACAAACTTTTAGCTGACATCAGACAGTAGGCTTTTATAACACACCGTTCTCCTTCAGGCTGGCGACAGTCCTCCAGCTGTCCCTGTTTGTCTTATCCTAATGCTTGGCCCAGCAATTCTGAATACTGACACTCTGTGCTAAATCTGGCTCAGCTCTGCATGCTTACAGAAAAGAAATGAATTTATACAGTTTAAACAGATAAAGTGACAATTCATCTCAATATTGTAACAACATTCATATAACACCTGTTTTCAGTGTTTCTTTATTTAACTTTATTCTGTTAATATGATGGTCTCAGTTTCCTGTTTATAAAAAGAGTTCAATTTGTTCGTACCTATTAAGGATTTTGTTGCTGTTGCTGCCATCATGCTTCTTTTCATACTGCTTATTTACAGTCTGAGTAGGTGTGGCTTCTCTGGCATTTCTTCAAAATACTATATAGTGTGAAAAAATAATGGAAGTCAGCTATCAATATGTAATATTCAGGCAAAAGTAATGTAACTGCTGATAAAGTGTACCCCACATATGTTTGGTATAGTTTAATTAAAGATTATTCTGAATGTATCTGGGTTAAGACTCTAACTTCAAATACTTTTGTGTGGTACTTACTGTATTTCATTGGGTCATCTGTTTTGGGAATGTTCCATGCTAAGATCTTATTGAAATAAAATTTTTGTTTATTTTATTGGAATAAAATTTTCATACGATCAGACTTCAAATAAATGACCATAATGATCATTAATTTAATAAGTAATAATTTATCTGCAATTGTTTCCAGGGAAAAAAATCTGAGATCCAATAGTTGTTGGAGAGAGATGAATGTAGGAAGAGACAGGGATAATGGTGGTCAAAACTGATAAGAGAAATTAAAAAAACAGAGACTGGCAGAATGAACATGTACCTGGAAAACTGTATTAACAGCGCCAAATCAGGTGGTCAAAGGAGAGTCCCACAGCAAATTGGTTGTAAGATGGCCTGCATAGAAATAATGGGAAATTTGGAACTGAGTTTGCTACTGGTTAGGATTTTTCACTAAAGAAGCAATACTTTTAAAATTGGAATATCCAGATCCCTTAGTCTTCAAAGACTTCACCTAAGGATGTACAGCACAGGTGGGTCCAAATTGGAATTAAAGCAGAGTGACCATCTATTTGGAAATACCCATACTGAAAAATTGAAATGTATAAAAGTCACTTGGTGCTTGGACCTAATGGATCCTCCACCCATTACCAAATCTTATCAGCACTGAGAATGAGATGGCCCACATAAAAATGGATGGCCTTTCATTTCAAGATGCTGAAATGAAGTGAGGGTAAATTACAGGTGTGTAACCAGATTCAAATTCAGTGAACAAAGAGAACGCTGTTTTTTTTTAGTAGAAGTTGAAAGTGAAGTGAGAGGGAGGACAGAAGCTATGAAATTTAAATGGGGCACAATATTTTCAAGACAGCTAGGCAGGATGGAAATACAGCAGATGATGATACCAAGAAGAAGTGAAAACTTAATGTTAAGTCTTAAACATAGTAATAACAGGGTCCTGATCCTAGTTTTAAAAATGTACTGTCTAAATATTTAAAGGAGTTAGAACAGAAGATAGGAGAATGAAATACTGTGAAAGGTGGTTCAGTGGGAGAAGGGAGGTTTCTAGACAGAGAATTTTGTATCCTGAAATAGTTGCATAGGAGTAAAACAGTTCAAGATTATATTGAGGTTTAGAAGGGACATTGTTGATAAAAAGAAAAACATTTTTGGCATAGAGGGAGATTTTTGAGGGGAATGCCATATATAAATATAGGAGATAATCAGTGAAACTGGAGAAAAAATGTGACTAGGTGGCCTCAAAAGAGAGGTTAGATCATAATGAAGAGAGTGGACATCCTTGTCTAGCATCTGTAAAAATTCTGAAGGAATGAGATGCATTTGAATAAGTGAGAATGATTGCAGGGGAGAGGAGTAAAGTGTTTTTATTATAGTAATAAAATTTATTCCAAGTCCCATCAAACCTGAGACCTTCCATTGAAGGATCATGTCCATTCAATCAGTAGCCTTTTCAGCATGTGCCAGTAGATAGGTGATGTCAAAAGGGTCAGCGCAATATCAGTTGTGTATATAAGGTGGCACACAGTATATCATCTCTATCTAAAGTGAAATTAAATAAAACCACTCTGGTATGAAATGGATTACTTTATGAATAAGTTTAAATGTTATGTTTAACTAATAATGCAGTGTCATAACTGAATCCATAATTGGATGGAAATTTGAGCAGTCAAAGGAGTCTTTGTCCTGTTCAGAAGTAGAAGGAGTCACACTGGTTGAAGAGATGAAATTAGGAGGATTGCATGGTTCCAAAAGAAACTTTACATAGACTGCATAGGGAACAGGGGCCTTGTATATAAATTGAGTGTACACACAAAAATGTTGTATACACCCATTTCCACGCTCATATCGTGATGTATAAAAACTAAAATTGGTGTAAAGCCACTCACATTCTCATGCCAGCTTTACCCTGTGCATATACATGTTTCCACTTGGTTTTGCAAACTGGCAGCACCCAGCATCAAAGTAGTGCTTCTGTTCCAGTGTGGTTTCCCTTTCTTTTTTAGATTCACATCCCTGACGCAGCTTTACCAAATATACTGAAATTAACCGCATATTGTTTAAAAAATTAAGGCACCTGATTTTAATCAACCTGCAACAATATAATGGACAACAGAATGACCAAGCTATTCCAAATACTATAACTGCTTTAACATTGTTACTCTCAGTGCACCACTCAGAGTATTTTAACCCACTGTATCGGAGTTTTGGAATTGCAGCTGTACAGCAGCTGATCAGAAAGCTTTACAGCAAGCTGTGTCGAGAGCGCAGAGGATTATCGTGATACAGCATATAGCTCTGGAGAACATTTCTAGCACATGCTGCAGCCTCAGCCATGCGCAGTCTATTTGAACTTCTCCCATTCATCAAATGCTTCAGTGCCTTTACTGCAGGGACCTCAAGGTTCAGAAACCGTTTCATTCCAAGAGCTACACCTTGCCTGATGAAGGGGCTTTAGCTGCCTCGAAAGCTTGCATTTGTAATCTATTTAGTTAGCCAATAAAAGGTGTCATTTCACCCTACTTTCCCCTATTCCAAGAGGTTTAAACACACTCATTAGTCCATCAAGTGCTCCAAGTAGAGCTGTTTGTATTTATAAGTACAATGGCCTCTCTGTAAATTTGCACTACAGTTGTAATATTGCACAATCTGAGCCACTTTATGAACCATTTGCACTGTCTGCACTATATATACATGTATATTGTACTTATGCTTTCATATTGTATATTTTTCATTGTTTATTTATTGAATTATTATTGTTATTTTATCATTTTATAGGAAAATAAATTTATGGAGGATTTGCTTATTGAATCTCATTCTACCATACAATAACAATAAAGAAATTCAATTCAATTTAATAGAAAAGAGTGCCTCCTATTTACAGATGATGATGACTGGCTTCTAAGTCGATTTAGATTTCTAAGAGCTATCTTCTTGGAGCTCCTGATATTATTTTTAAGATGAAATGCATTTAAATAATGTATACTCGGGCACGGTGGCACAGCAGTAGCGATTGGTCCTGCCTCATGCTGTATGCTTGCTGGGACTGGATGGATAGATGGATGGAATAATTAAACATGTACTATGAAGATTACGTGGAGAAAAAAAAGGAAATACAGGAATTGGCAGAGACAATACTGCTGCATTAAATTATTTCACAGAGGGTTGCACATGTCCCAGCAAGCATCGTGGATGAGGCAGGAACAGTCCCTGGATGGGGTGCCATCTCATCGCTACCATTGCGCCACCATGCCCCTATGTTTAATACATGCTTTAATCTATTTCATCATGAAAATGATATTAAGTATACATCTTAGTATTTAAGTTGTTCAGAGGACTGTAATATCATGAATGTAATATATTCTGTGTCCTGTCAACGTAAGAGAAACTACTACTGCTTAAGCCAACAAATAGTATGTTTTTCCTTGCCTCCACTTCTCATTCGATGAAATTCTGCTTTTTCACGTGCTTTTGCCATTTTCTGTTACCAAACACTGAATGGGGAAGGTGATATTTATAAAATATGCAGAATTGTGGAAGGAGTCGGGGTGGGACGGCAGACACTTGTATGGTCTGGTTTAATTCAACAAGTTTTATTTGTAAAACAAGTGCAATGTACTGCATTAAAACAAATTCAGTACACATTAGCCTTATTAATTAAGTGAAGTATGCCTGGCTTTGACACATTAGATGTCCATATTCTAAAACATGTTATTTGTACCATGCAAAATCCCTTGAGAAGGTGACTTTTGCATGTCACACCCTACTTGCAAACAATTAAAAACAAGTTCACGGACATCTAACCTAGCAGTTGTTGGAATGCTTTTGGCAGACTCACTTCATGTGCTCTCAGCTCTTAAAAGAATGACAAACAAAAAGCAGAACATGCACATTGCCAGCAGCAGCAGCAAGCCAGCAGGTGATCCGACCGCATCTCCTTAGCGTCGTTCAGCCTGCCCCCCCCATCCCCCCTTCACAACACAAGTGTCAGAGACACGAAGTGGCAAAAGGACAGCTGCTGTACAAACTTTTAAATGATCGACACGCAGCGCAACAAGCAGAGCATGCAGCTCGCCAGCAGCATCGGCAATATAACAGCTGTTACGACTGCATCTCCTTAGCGTGCATTCATTCAGCCCACCCCCCCCCCCATTCACAACCCCCCCAAACCTTCACAACATGAGCAGCGTTATACGTCTCACGAGAAAGAGATTTAACCACACCCGGGGCCGGAAATCAAGGACAAATATTGTTTTTACAAAAGTTTTAAAGTAAAAGGGAAAATAACGCATATGTAATAATTCCCATGAAAATAACAATCTCTTTAAATCGTATATCCGGTACACCAAACCCGGGGGTGGGCGAGTGAAGCGAGCAGGGGTGTGGTAATGAGCCTCACTGGCATTACCAGCAATTAAATAAAATTAGTTTAGTATCCTCTGCAGTGTTAAAAGAGAGGCATTTATTTGGGGGAAAAAAAAAGGTATAAAGAAATTAAACTTACTTTTTTCTTTTTTTCCCATATAGTGCAGAGAGACGTCTTCGCTGACCATATTAGCGCCTTTTGGGGAGTGTCGCGGTGGGTCTCGTGTAGACTGGAGAGACGGCCCTGCCATTGACCAGCCAGGATGGCATTGTCGGTCCTCCACTCCTGCACATGCCTCCCGCGATCTCATAACACTACAGGCGCAAAATGAAAGTGCGGAGCACCTTAATATTTGTTTGCCGTGATTTAGAAAAGAGATCCCGTGTTTGCAGTTGTCTGGGCCGTAGCTCAGGAAAGGAGGAAAAAAATTTAAAAGTGCTTACTTTCACTTAAGGCAGAAGTGCTGTCCGCGTCTCAAAGACCAGCACACGTGCGCTGGCTGCTCGACTTTTTATAGTAATTATGCAGGACAGGAGACGCCACTTTTTGAAGACACGTTCACGTCATTGCGTACCCGTGGAGGGATGACGTAGAACAGTTTAATTGGTCAGTGCGATGGCGCCAAATACAAAAAGGAATTACAGCCTCTAGATGCTAGTTCTTCTAACTAGATCTTGCTAGAGAAAGGTACTTGGTAGAACAGCGATTTGAATTTACCAAGCACTACTGCTTGTGCCATGATTATTGTAAATATTCTTTTTTTTTCTTGTATATATAAATATCTCTGGATTAACTTTGGTGGAGATGTTTATTGGGCTGTGGTTATTGGTGCACTGTTTATTTTTGTATATACACTTTTTTGAATTTTGAATGTTGTTTTTGGTGAATGCTGTACTATACACAGTTTGAAGAAGCAACTTCCTGACTTGGAGCACTGTGGAGAAAGACAGCTTCATATTGGTTTGTGTATACAGTAATCCCTCGCTATATCGCGCTTCGCCTTTCGCGGCTTCACTCCATCGCGGATTTTATATGTAAGCATATTTAAATATATATCGCTGATTTTTTGCTGGTTCGCGGATTTCTGCGGACAATGGGTCTTTTAATTTCGGGTACATGCTTCCTCAGTTGGTTTGCCCAGTTGATTTCATACAAGGGACGCTATTGGCAGATGGCTGAGAAGCTACCCAACTTACTTTTCTCTCTCTCTCTCTTGCGCTGACTTTCTCTGATCCTGACTTAGGGGGATATATATGTGTGTGTATATATACAGTATATATGTGTGTGTGTGTGTGTGTGTGTGTGTGTGTGTGTGTGTGTGTGTATATATATATATATACATACAGTATATAGGTGTGTGTGTATATATATGTGTATATATATTATGGTGCCTAGATAGGGGTGGTAAACTGCCGGGACGCCCAGGAGGACCGGAGGAGGGCTTATGCCTACTCCAGACCACGAGGGGGCGACCGCCCTGGTTGCTTTGGGGGCCATGGGTACAGAGCTTGGAAGCTCTACCCTGTAGGGGCCAGTGGTCAACGCCAGGGGGCGCCCCAATGCCTTGGGGACCCTGGACCCCAGCGCTTCCGCCACACCCGGAAGTGCTGGGGGGAAGAAAAGAGGGGACACCAGGAGTGCTTCCGGGGTGCGCAGCCGGCACTTCCGCCACACTGGGGAGTGCCGGTGGAAGATTGCCGGGGAGCACCTGGAGCACATTCGGGTGCATATAAAAGGGGCTGCCTCCCTTCAGACAGAGACAAGAGTTGGGTGGAAGTAGGACGATGTCGGAGGAGGACAAGGAGGCGGCCTGAAGAGAAAGGCATTGTGTTGTGTGGCCAGGACTTTGAGGACTGTGGGGTTTGTGAGCACTGTACATAATGGAAAATAAACATGTGTTGGGTGACATGAATGTGTCTGCCTGTCTGTGTCCGGGCCAACCTCCACAATATATATATGTGTGTATATGTGTATTGTAACAGTTGAGGTTGTTATCGACCTCTCGAACCCTCAAGTACCACGCCAAACACCAGATAAAAGTCCAAGACTTTTATTTTTATAATAATACTGTGCACTAAGCATCCTCCATTCCACACTACACATACAAATACGAAAAATCAATAATTAAGTACAATAACCACTCCTCCTCTCCCAGACACTTCGCCACCCTTCCTCCCAGCTCACCTCAATGTCTGGGCTTTCCCAGAGTCCTTTTATACCCCCTGACCCGGAAGTGGTTCCTGTCCAACAATCCACAAGTCCTCATTACTTCCGGGTCAGAGTAAAAGTCCTTTTCTTCAACCCGGAAGCACGTCGTTCCTTCTGGTCATGTGATCATGACGCACTTCTGGGTTATAGGGCACGTAAGAGTCTGACAGCCTCCCTACAGCGACTCCCGGTGGTCCCCAAGGTATCCAGCAGGGCTGTGTATACAAACTATAAGGTTCATAAGGCCCTGCTGGAATTCAGGGAACCTCCATGCTGTTGGGAGGGCTCCACCTGGCGGCCTGGAGGTGTGGGCCAGAATATTTAGCCGGACATCCATCACAGTATATATATATATATATATAATATATGTATATATATATATATGTATATATATATATATATACTAGCAAAATACCCGCGCTTCGCAGCGGAGAAGTAGTGTGTTAAAGAGGTTATGTAAACATATATATACATAAACATATATACTTATATACATATCTACATATACACATATCTACATATATACATATATATATATATATATATATATATACATACATACATTCACATATATATATATATATATATATATATACATATATATATATATATACTGTATATATACATATGTACTTAGGGGCTCCTGTATTTAGGATATAGCAGGTTGGATAATGGACGGATGGACATTTGTATGCATAGCCCCATTTGCCCGTTTTCGTTTTTTTTCTTTCTTCAGTAATATTTCAGCAAACCCGGAGCTTGTCAGTTCAAATCCTGGTACTGACACCACTGTGTGACCCTGAGGAAGTCACTTCACCTGCATGTTGTGCAAAAAACAAAAGTAATGTAACAAATTGTACCTCAGATGTTGTAAGTTGGTGGAATAAAGGCATAAGTAAAATAGATAAATATGTATTATACACATAGGAACTATTCATTTATTTTCAGTTAAGTCATCTGCAGCAAACTTTTATAAATGAGGGTTTCTGATTTTTAGATAGTGCAAACTGTTTCTTCTTTATTGACGTTTTCTCTTGGAGAGCTTTTTTCATTTTATTGAAAATGAAAGCAGCAGCTGCCAAAATATGTAGCTTTTTTATTAATTTTTCAACATTGTGTAAAATAAATGTATAAAGTAACATAAAAACTTTAAATACTGGTTTTTGTTTTACAGTAAAATATTACTACAGAGATAGAAAAAAAGTAAAATGGATATGTTCTTTTTCTTTAAGGAGATTAAATATTACTGAAGAAAGAAAAAAAAAAATTAAACAGCCAAATGGGGCTATGCATACGAACTTAAAAGGTTTAAATAAAACAGAAATATATATTTTATTTTTACTTGCTTAACTTGTGGAGGGTGTATCCTGTAGCAAAGCCGTAACTTTTTTCGTGAAAGCCCGTTTCAGTCAATAAGTGTTAAAAAAACGTGTAAAGATATTGACAATAAGCTAAGTCATCTGCAGCAAAGTTTTATAAATGAGGGTTTCTCCTTTTTAGACAATAAGCTACGCAAACCCAGGAAGACATGGAATCGTTTAAATCAAGTATCATTACATCTTCCTTTCTTAAAGAGAAGTAAAGCAGTACTTATAAGCTTACATATTTATATATAGACATACATATATATATATATCTATATCCGAAGCCGTGCAAGCACACTCTTTTGAGAATGCAACGTATAGTTGTACAGAAGAAAAGCAATCTTGCCTCAAATGAATGGCAACCTTTTGTAGGTCTATGAAGTTAATTTAAAGTTTAGGTTTACGCGGTGCTTTCTTTCCGAAGTACCTGCACTCATGAATATGTCTGTATGTGTCAGTCGGTGAAATCCACGCGCTTCGCACCGGCGAAGTACCGCTTTTAAATTTTTATTAAGAAGAAAATAAAACGTTTTTAAATTGAGGGAAAATATACTAATAACAGTTTGTTAAGGATCAGTTTTTTTGTGAAGCTGCCTTTACTCGAGTGATCACTTCGAGCTGACTTGGTGGCCAAGTGTAAGCGTTACCTGGAAGTAAGCACCCATACAATCAGATTGTGAATCAGACTACGAATGCCGTGAATGTAATTACACACTCACTACAGTTGCTTACGGTAATCGAACCTCAGACGTCAGCGCTAGAGGGGCTTAGCAGCGGTAAAGTATTGGTTTTAAATTTTAATTAAGAACAAAAGAAAACCTGAGAGGTTCGATTCCCGAAAGGGAGTGAAGTAAGTGTCCGGCTACCTACCAGGTAAAGCTTATGGTCGGACAGCAAGTGACGTAACATCAGCCACAGTGCCTTCAGTTGTGAGAAGCAGATCATAGAATGATTGAAAATAGTTTTGCATTTACCTTTTTAGTAAAAGGCGAGCTTTTAAGCCTGAGAAATCACCCCGTAAATGCACACGTTTAATTGCACATGTGTTAATATGTATGGTTACACAGTATTAAAAGACAGTGAAGAACGTGATTTACCTTTGTTCCCGCGTTTCATAAAAGGCGAGCTTTTAAGCCTGAGAAATCACCCCGTAAATGCACACGTTTACTTGCACGTGTTAATATGTATGCTTACACAGTATTAAAAGACACTCAAAAATTAACGTCATTTACCATCAGCCACGGTGCCTTCAGTTGTGTGAAGCAGATCATAGAATGATTGAAAATAGTTTTGCATTTACCTTTGTAGTAAAAGGCGAGCTTTTAAGCCTGAGAAATCACCGCGTAAATGCACACGTTTAATTGGACATGTGTTAATATGTATGGTTACACAGTATTAAAAGACAGTGAACAACGTCAGTTACCTTTGTTCCCGCGTTTGATAAAAGGTGAGCTTTTAAGCCTGAGAAATCACCCCGTAAATGCACACGTTTAATTGCACATGTGTTAATATGTATGCTTACACAGTATTAAAAGACAGTCAAAAATTAACGTCATTTACCTTCGTTCCCGCGTGTGACTCGTGCTGTAAATCTCTTCCTTGTTTTCAGTTCACGTGATTACGTAGGAGGCGTGATGACGCGATACGTGACTCCGCCTCCTCCATTACAGTGTATGGACAAAAAATATGTTCCAGTTATGACCATTACGCTTTGAATTTCGAAATGAAACCTGCCTAACTTTTGTAAGTAAGCTGTAAGGAATGAGCCTGCCAAATTTCAGCCTTCCACCTACACGGGAAGTTGGAGAATTAGTGATGAGTGAGTCAGTCAGTCAGTCAGTGAGTGAGTCAGTGAGGGCTTTGCCTTTTATTAGTATAGATATGTGTATATACAGTTAGGTCCATAAATATTTGGACAGAGAAAACTTTTTTCTAATTTTGGTTCTGTACATTACCACAATGAATTTTAAATGAAACAACTCAGATGCAGTTGAAGTGCAGACTTTCAGCTTTAATTCAGTGGGGTGAACAAAACGATTGCATAAAAATGTGAGGGAACTAAAGCATTTTTTTAACACAATCCCTTCATTTCAGGGGCTCAAAAGTAATTGAACAATTGACTCAAAGGCTATTTCATGGGCAGGTGTGGGCAAGTCTGTCGTTATGTCGTTATCAATTAAGCAGATAAAAGCCTTGGAGTTGATTTGAGGTGTGGTGCTTCCATGTGGAAGATTTTGCTGTGAACAGACAACATGCAGTCAAAGGATCTCTCCATGCAGGTGAAAGAAGCCATCCTTAAGCTGCAAAAACAGAAAAAACCCATCCGAGAAATTGCTACAATATTACGAGTGGCAAAATCTACAGTTTGTTACATCCTGAGAAAGAAAGCAAGCACTGGTGAACTCAGCAACGCAAAAAGACCTGGACGTCCACGGAAGACACCAGTGGTGGATGATCGCAGAATCATTTCCATGGTGAAGAGAAACCCCTTCACAACAGTCAACCAAGTGAACAACACTCTCCAGAGGGTAGGCGTATCGATATCCAAGTCTACCATAAAGAGAAGACTGCATGAAAGTAAATACAGAGGGTGCACTGCAAGGTGGAAGCCACTCATAAGCCTCAAGAATAGAAAGGCTAGATTGGACTTTGCTAAAGAACATCTAAAAAAGCCAGCACAGTTCTGGAAAAACATTCTTTGGACAGATGAAACCAAGATCAACCTCTACCAGAATAATGGAAAGAAAAATGTACGGAGAAGGCGTGGAACAGCTCATTGTCCAAAGCATACCACATCATCTGTAAAACACGGTGGAGGCAGTGTGATGGCTTGGGCATGCATGGCTGCCAGTGGCACTGGGACACTAGTGTTTATTGATGATGTGACACAGGAGAGAAGCAGCCAAATGAATTCTGAAGTGTTCAGAGACATACTGTCTGCTCAAATCCAGCTAAATGCAGTCAAATTGATTGGGCAGCGTTTCATGATACAGATAGACAATGACCCAAAACATACAGCCAAAGCAACCCAGGATTTTATTAAAGCAAAAAAGTGGAAAATTCTTGAATGGCCAAGTCAGTCACCTGATCTTAACCCAATTGAGCATGCATTTCACTTGTTGAAGACTAAACTTCGGACAGAAAGGCCCACAAACAAACAGCAACTGAAAGCCGCTGCAGTAAAGGCCTGGCAGAGCATCAAAAAGGAGGAAACCCAGCATCTGGTGATGTCCATGAGTTCAAGACTTCAGGCTGTCATTGCCAGCAAACGGCACGTCTTCCCTGTGAACCCCACAGGTATAACACAGTCCCAAAACACCTTACTATCAACACAGCAATCCTTCCGCTGGCACCACTACTCCTCTCAGGCAACCTCGTCCTCTTCCTAACAATTCTGGCCCTGAGTGGTGGTTGCTGGCTCCTTTTATGGTCCTCCCGGAAGTGCTCCTGCTGCTTGTTCGCCTGTTCCCAATCGCACTCCCGAGTGGGGTAGATGATTAAACCAGCTGGGCTTAACGATCTCTGCCTCGCCCCCTGGTGGCCATCCCAGGTCCCCACAGGGTTGGGGAGAACTCCATCTCCCATGAAACCCTGCGGGAAACTGAGGCATCATCAACCAGGGAGGCTGCCACCAAGCGTCCTGGGGGAGGTACTGAGGAGTCCATGGCTGCTCCCCCGGAACATAAGCAGAAGACCCGGCGGCCTATTACAATTTAATATATATATATAGTACTGCGCAAACGTTTTAGGCAGGTGTGAAAAAATGCTATAAACAAAGAATGCTTTCAAAAATGGAAATGTTAATCATTTATTTTCATCAATCAACAAAAATGCAATAAATTAACAAAAATGAAATCTAAATCAAATCAATATTTGGTGTGACCACCCTTTGCCTTCAAAATAGCATCAATTCTTCTAGGTACACTTGCTCACAGTTTTTGAAGGAACTCGGCTGGAAGGTTGTTCCAAACATCTTTTAGAACTAACCACAGATCTTCTGTGGATGTAGGCTTCCTCACATCCTTCTGTCTCTTCATGTAATCCCAAACACACTCGATGATGTTGAGATCTGGGCTCTGTGGGGGCCATACCATCACTTCCAGGACTTCTTTTTCTTCTTTACGCTGAAGATAGTTCTTAATGACTTTGGCTGTATGTTTGGGGTCGTTGTCCTGCTGTAGAATAAATTTGCATGATGGATAAGTATCTGCCTATATTTCTCAGCATTGAGAACACCATTAATCCTGACCAAATCTCCAACTCCATTTGCAGAAAGGCAGCCCCAAACATTCAAGGAACCTCCACCATGCTTCACTGTTGCCTGCAGTCACTCATTATTGTACCACTGTCCAGCCCTTTGACGAACAAACTGCCTTCTGCTACAGCCAAATATTTCAAATTTTGACTCATCAGTCCAGAGCACCTGCTGCCATTTTTCTGCACCCCAGTTCCTATGTTTTCGTGCATACTTGAGTCACTTGGCCTTGTTTCCACGTCGGAGGTATGGCTTTTTGGCTGCAACTCTTACATAAAGACCACTTCTGGCCAGACTTCTCCGGACAGTAGATGGGTGTACCTGGGTCCCACTGGTTTCTGCCAGTTCTGAGCTGATGGCATTGCTGGATATCTTCTGATTTCGAAGGGTAATAAGCTTGATGTGTCTTTCATCTGCTGCACTAAGTTTCCTTGGCCGACCACTGCGTCTACGATCCTCAACGTTGCCCGTTTCTTTGTGCTTCTTCAAAAGAGCTTAAACAGCACATCTTGAAACCCCAGTCTGCTTTGAAATCTTTGTCTGGGAGAGACCTTGCTAATGCAGTATAACTACCTTGTGTCTTGTTGTTGTGCTCAATCTTGCCATGACATGTCTTCCACAACCTCATCTTGTTAGCAGAGTATGGCTGTTCCTCACCCAGTTTTAAGTCTCCTACACAGCTGTTTCCTTTTCAGTTAATGACTATGTTTCAACCTACGTGTGACATTGATGATCATTAGCGCCTGTTTGGTATAATTGGTTGATCATACACCTGACTATAATCCTACAAATGTACCTATAAGAATTGATGCTGGTTTGAAGGCAAAAGGTAGTACAGTAATCCCTCGCTGTATTGCGCTTCGCCTTTCGCGGCTTCACTCTATCGCGGATTTTATATGTAAGAATATTTAAATATATATCGCAGATTTTTTGCTGGTTCGCGGATTTCTGCGGACAATGGGTCTTTTAATTTCTTGTACACGCTTCCTCAGTTGGTTTGCCCAGTTGATTTCATACCAGGGACGCTATTGGCAGATGGCTGTGAAGCTACCCAACTTACTTTTCTCTCTCTCTCTCTTGCGCTGACTTTCTCTGATCCTGACTTAGGGGGATTGAGCAGGGGGGCTGTTCGCACACCTAGACGATACGGACGCTCATCTAAAAATGCTGAAAGATTATCTTCACGTTGCTACCTTCTGTGCAGCTGCTTCCTGAAGCGACATGATGCACGGTGCTTCGCACGTATTGATTTTCAATTGTTTGTTTTTTGCTCTATCTCTCTCTCTCTCTCTCTTTCTCTGCTCCTGACGGAGGGGGTGTGAGCTGCCGCCTTCAACAGCTTTGTGCCGCGGTGCTTCGCATACTTAAAAGCAAAACAGCCCTATTGATTTGTTTGCTTTTCTCTATCTCTCTGACAGTCACTGCTCCTGATGCGCACTCCTTTGAAGAGGAAGATATGTTTGCATTCTTTTAATTGTGAGATGGAACTGTCATCTCTGTCTTGTCATGGAGCACAGTTTAAACTTTTGAAAAAGAGACAAATGTTTGTTTGCAGTGTTTGAATAACGTTCCTGTCTCTCTACAACCTCCTGTGTTTCTGTGCAAATCTGTGACCCAAGCATGACAATATAAAAATAACCATATAAACATATGGTTTCTACTTCGTGGATTTTCTTATTTCGCGGGTGGCTCTGGAACGCAACCCCCGCGATGGAGGAGGGATTACTGTAACACCAAATATTGATTTGATTTAGATTTTTCTTTTGTTCGCTCACTTTGCATTTTGTAAATTGATAACAATAAACAATCATTTATATTTCTGAAAGCATTCTTTGTTTACAGCATTTTTTCACACCTGCCTAAAACTTTTGCACAGTACTGTATATATATACTAGCTGATTACCCAGTAGCTTCGCTCACTGAGTGCAAGGGAAAAAAATAAAATGTGGTATTTTTAAAATAAGTTTGTTAATTGCCAATTTTATTTTTCATCAAATAAAGAGCACTTACAATAACATAGAAATCAATATAAACAACATTATTAACATCATTATCATATGAGAATATGAAGTAATATATAAGAAGCACATTGCATATAAATATAAAATTATTAAATAGTAAAATCTTCTTCTATAATATGCTACCATGGCTGTTTGTTTGTCTGTCCAGGATTTTAAATCACCTGTAGCTCGCAAACCGTTTCACCTATTGACTTGAAATTTGGTACACATATACTATGTGACGTTTACTATCCACTTTCGGGGTGATGATTTTATTACTCTTTTTATCTTTATTTTATTTTATTGTAGAATCAACTCTTGGCAGCACGCCGCAGGGCGGCCATGCGGTGCATTCATATGGGCGCCATTCTCATTCCCTACCACCTTCGCTAATCATTCTTGAGACAGATTGAAGCCTTAAGTGGCAGATTAAGTGAAAGGTTAAAGAAAACTTACTAAATAATTTCAACACAAAAACTAACTTAATCAGTTTTAACGCGAAAATATGCCGATGAAAGAGAAGCAGCGGGCCGCTACGGTAGAGTAAAGAAGATCTGCTCAGGAAGCAGCAAGCACATCAACCTCTGAGCAAACGAATGCTAAACGTACAGAGAAAGGATTAATACTATGAATGCTCAAGTCAAGTGTATTCACTGTACGTTATCGTGCAGTGTGCCGTTACTGGTATTATGATAAAAGAATTTGAACAACATATAAGAAGCATATAAATTATTAAACAGTAAAACATTAACATTTAAGAAATAAAGATACATTGAGTACTACTGCAGTGCTTTCGGGTATACTACATTTTTTGTTTGCCCATTACATGTATAAATGTATACATTTTTTGGTGTACCTATCTGAGAACACGCAACATATAACTGACCGTGGGAGAAGCATGGATTTTAAACACACGTTGAGTTCATCTGCTGGTGTACCTCGTGGAATAACTGGTAATGTTTGACGAAAATCTCCTGCAAGTAAAACGACAGTACCTCCCATTATTTTGGTAGGATCTCTGAGATCTTGCATTGTTCGGTTCAAGGCTTTATAAGCTCTTTTATGTGCCATGGTGCACTCATCCGAAACTGTTATCTTTGAATGTTGCAAGACTTTTACCTTTCCAGAGCCCTTGCGTATGTTGGAAATTGGATTTTCGTCGTGAGCGAGGTTTAATGGTAATTGCAATGCCATATGTGCTGTACAGCCTCCATCTAATAATGTAGAAGCGATTACCCATGACGCTACAGCCAGAGCTATGTCACCATTTGCTCTCTCGGCATGAATCAGGTTTATTAAGAATGTTTTTCCTGTTCCTCTGTGGTCATACGTAATTTCCGTTTCAAGCACTTATACGTAATTTCCGTTTCAAACGCGAAAATAATTCTATATATATAGATATATATTGTGGAGAATCAGCCCCAGCACAGACAGGCAGACACCGATGGCTCAAGCAGACACACGGTTATTTACACTATTTACAAATGAATAAAGTCCTCCACACAACCCAGTGTCTCAAACACCAAACACCCTCATGTCTGGGCCTCTTAAAAGTCCTGCATTCACCACCTCCACTACTCTCCTCCGAGCTTCATCCTCTTCCACCCGACTCTGGCTGACGACTGGAGGGAGGCCGTCCCTTTTATTCCCACCCGGACGTGCTACAGATTCCCCATGATGAGCTTCCTGCGACACTTCCTGGTGTGGCAGAAGTGCCGCATGAGCACCCGGAAGCACTCTGGGTGTCTCTGGTATTTCTTCCGCCAGCACCTCCAGGTGTGGCGGAAGTGCTGACTTCCAGGGCTTCTTACTCATCCGGGCGCCCCCTGGCTGTGGCCATAGGCCCTTATAGGGTTGAGCTTCCATGCTCCATTCCCATGGCCGCCATACAAACCAGGGCTGCTGCCCTCTTGTGGTCCGGGGGAGGCATAGTCCCTCTCTCAGTCCTTCTAGGAGTCCCGGCAGTGCACAGCCCCCAGCCGCCCACCACGTTACATAATAATAAAAAAAACTTTAAATCTCATCCTTGTCAAGGTTCTGAAGCAGAGCTGTCTTACCTCTTTATAAAGGGTTGATAAATTTTGAGTTGAGTTTTGTTAAATGCTGGTCAGGACTACTGTAAAAGGAGTTCCTGAGGTTCATTAACACTAGCCTGGAGAATTCCATGGCAATTTGTGGCACATCAGAATGCAACATATTAGTGTTTCTCATAACTGATGAAAGCACAATCAATAAATATAATATATAAAACTACAATTGCATAAATAGACCACATTAAGCTAAAAACAGAAAAATAATACCTGTTTTTCTTTGAAAAGAGCTGGCCATATGGTGGTACGAATGCTAGCAGGTTCAAGATAAACAAGATGTGCAGTGATACACCATTCATTTCCAGTAGTACCTTAAAATAAAGAGATTTTGGCAAAAGATGTCATCAAGAAAGTATTTCGGGGTGACGGGGGTGGGAGGAGCAGTTTAGCTGGGGGGTGGTTCTCAATGATTTAATGGTGTAGCAGTTGAATCCAGCAGACTGGCATCATTTTTCTACAAACCATTTGAAAACACAGTACTAGCACATAGTTTCCACTAGGTAAAAATGTACATGTGCATCATACAACCAATCTCATGATGTTAAGATACTCTCCAAAGTCCTAGCTAGAAGGATTGAGAAAGTGCTCCCTTCAATAATATCACAAGACCAAACCAGATTTATTTAAGGTAAAAATTTGGCTTCCAATCTTTGATACCTAATTAATGCAATATATTCACTCATAAAGTCTAACACTCTGGAGATCATATTATCTTTGGATGCAGAAAAAGCATTTGATATGGTTGAATGGGATTACTTGTTCACCACTTTGCATAAATTTGGATTTGGCTGATTTTGTGCATGGATCAACTATTGTATACCAATCTAGAAGCTTCAGTTTGTATTAACAACATTTTCTCAAACTACTTCAAACTAGAAGTGGTACTAGACAAGGATGCCCCTTGTCACCACTGCTGTTTGCAATCATCATTGAGCCATTGTTTACTTTCGAAATGCATCAGAGATAAAAGGGATTTTAGAGAAGGACATGAACAGAATATATGACTATATGCAGCTGATATGGTACTGTATATATCAGACCCACAAAAGTCTGTGCCCACAGCCCTAACAGCACTAGCAGAATTTCAAAAGATATCTGGACTCAAAATTAATTTGAACAAAAGTGTGCTCTTTCCAGTGAATTCTATAGCAAATAACATTAGATTGGACACTTTCTGTTTTATAATTGTGTATAATTGTCATGTTTTAATATTAAATTTAAACATCACAAGTAAATATAAAGCTCTTTTTCAACAAACTTTTGCTGTTTGCATGGACAAAATTAAACAAGACGTGCATAGATGGCGTACACTCCATCTTACTTTAGCAGGGAGAATTAACATTGTCAAGATGAATATCCTCCCTAAGCTTCTGTTTCTATTTCAAAACATCCCCATATACATTAACAGATCTTTTTTTATGAAATAAGATTCAATCATAACCGCATTTATTTTGAATTCGAAAAATCCACGCATTCAAAAGGTGACCCTACAACAACCTAAATCGGAAGGCTCTACCTAATTTTCAATTTTATTACAGACGGCAAACATATAAGCTATAAAAACCTGGACATTGACACAAATCGATGAACACACTTACTTGGTCTGCAATAGAACTGAAATCCTGCAGAACTTCTTTATATTCCTTGCTTTGTACACCAATAAATACAAGGTTTCATCAATATGCAGTACTAACAACCCAATTATCCTTCATTCACTCAGAATATGGAATCAATTTAGGAAACACTTCAAGTTAGAGAATATTTTATCTGTGGCACCTCTACATGATAACCACCTCTTTCCACACTCTCGAACTTAGAGTTTTTAATGTTTGGGAAATGTATGGGTTTAAATCATTTAGAGATTTGTATATAAATAATGTCTTTGCATCCTATGCACAATTACACTCCAAATTTAATTTCACATCAACATTTTTTTTCCAATATCTCCAAATTAGAAACTTTGCTAAACAAAATCTACCCAATTTTCCTCACCTGCCACCTATTTCTATTCCAGAAGATATATTGATCAGTCTTGGGGGACTCAGATAGCATTTCTATAATATATAAAAACATTTTAAAGTCCCGTCTTTTTAAAGATCCCAGAGTACAGTGGGAAAATGATCTCTTACTTAACATTTCAGAAACAGTGGCAGGCAGCCACACACAGAATTCTCTAGCTCCATATGTGCAAAACATTCAATTATTCAACTTACAATCTTTTATGGCACACATCTACTGTATCTCATTTAAAATTGTCCAAAATGTTTACAGGGCAAGACCCAACCTGCAAATGTTGCAATTGAGCTTCAGCTTCACTGGGCTACATGTTTTGGGTGTGTACCAAATTAACATCATTCTGGACAAATCATTTTAAATGCCTATCAGACAGCCTTGGTGTCACAATCACTCCTAACCCATTAATAGCTGTGTTTGGTGTACAGTAATCCCTCGCTATATTGCGCTTCGCCTTTCGCGGCTTCACTCCATCGCGGATTTTATATGTAAGCATATTTAAATATATATCGCGGATTTTTCGCTGCTTCGCGGGTTTCTGAGGACAATGGGTCTTTTAATTTCTGGTACATGCTTCCTCAGTTGGTTTGCCCAGTTGATTTCATACAAGGGACGCTATTGGCAGATGGCTGAGAAGCTACCCAACTTACTTTTCTCTCTCTCTCTCTTGCGCTGACTTTCTCTGATCCTGACGTAGGGGGATTGAGCAAGGGGTCTGTTCGCACACCTAGACGATACGGACACTCGTCTAAAAATGCTGAAAGATTATCTTCACGTTGCTACCTTCTGTGTGCAGCTTTTAAGTATGCTGCACGGTGCTTCGCATACTTAAAAGCTCAAAGGGCACGTATTGTCTCTCTCTCTCTCTCTCTCTCTGCTCCTGACGGAGGGGGTGTGAGCTGCCGCCTTCAACAGCTTTGTGCCGCGGTGCTTCGCATACTTACAAGCCAAACAGCCCTATTGATTTGTTTGCCCCTTTGAAGAGGAAGATATGTTTGCATTCTTTTAATTGTGAGACTGAACTGTCATCTCTGTCTTGTCATGGAGCACAGTTTAAACTTTTGAAAAAGAGACAAATGTTTGTTTGCAGTGTTTGAATAACGTTCCTGTCTCTCTACAACCTCCTGTGTTTCTGCGCAAATCTGTGACCCAAGCATGACAATATAAAAATAACCATATAAACATATGGTTTCTACTTCGTGGATTTTCTTATTTCGCGGGTGGCTCTGGAACGCAACCCCCGCGATGGAAGAGGGATTACTGTACTCCCAAATGGGCTTAAAGTGGAGAATGTCAAACAAACTGTAATTACCTTTACTTCACTACTAGCATGAAGACTTATCTTGCTCATCTGGAGGAATTCCAACCCACCTCTTTCAAGTCAGTGGGTAACCAATGCTATATACTATTTGAAATTGGAAAAAAAAAATTTTCACTTAGAGGATGTGTTCAAAATTTTTTTAAAACCTGGCAGGAGCTAATCAGTAACATTCTAGAATAAGCATTTATATTGGGGGGAAAAAAGACACTTTTCTCTCTTCACTTCTCTCAACAGTTTTACTCTGGCTGTTGGCCTTTCTCTCTTTCTCATAGGTGGGGGTAGATTTGAATTTAGTTTTGTTAAATTTGACTTGATTGTATGGAATGTTATATGATTTTAATAAATTCGATAAAAGATCCAAAAACAATGTATATGTAAGTGAAACAACAGAAATCATCTGGATGTGGTGCTGTATGAATGGCTATTTTTACCTTACCGGAGTTCAGCATTGGTTCTTTCTTGGCTCTTGATTGACCTTAATTGCATAGCAGATGAGTCCTCGATATGTAGAAATCATACAGGGATGATCACCCCAGATTGTGGACTATTTCCCAATTCTTTTAATGACACAAAGGAGAACATACAATGCTGAGCTACAGCTCCCCTCACTAATTGCTACTCCTTCCTTTTTTAAATAAATAAATAAACTTGAACTACTGCTTAAATAAGCATTGTAAAAAGTATGTGATTTTAAACGGTTGTAACTCGTAGACTTGACAAAGGTATCATTAGAGACAAAACCCTATTTAATATGGTCTGATATGCATTTCTGTGATTAATTGTTGCTGAGGTATTAAAAATGTGTTTGAGCACGTTGTTGAGTCTATGTCTGTCTTAAAACCAGTTGGGCTGGTTTCAGAGGGTTTTGGGGAGTGGGATTGTTAAATGATATAAAAACAAAGTGTAATAATAATAATAACACATTCAATTTATAAAGTTTCTTTCCCATGCTCAAGTAGCTTAATCAAAATAGTAAATAGTTACTTGAGAGTGAATACACTGTTGCAATCGACCCCCAAAAATCAAATATGTGCGCTTTCATCTTCTGAACAACTGAATCTTCCCCCACCTCCTTCTGTGATTTCAGAGCACTAACACATGCAAAATGATTTGAACAAAGTACATGACATAGTTTTTAACGTTCAATTAACAAATTGTTTTAGGTTTTGCATTTTTGTACCAGCTAACTCATTTTTTTCAATTACAGTGTGTGAAGGATTCCAGGGAGTCAATGGCCCAAACCCCCAACACGAACACAACAAGAGTCCTGGGTGCAAATAAGGGATGGTTTATTTAACACTATTCCTTCTACAGTACCACAAACTATCACAAAAACACAGGTTTTTCTCTCCTTTCAATTCTTACCACCGCACTGCCCTCCTCCAGTTGAGTGTTGCCTTTCTTCCTCCCAGCTCCGACTCACCTGGGTAAGGGAGTGCGGTCCCTTTTATTAAGAACCCGGGAGTACTTCTGGTGTCAGGTCCACTGCCCGATGGAAGCAGTTCCTGGTCATATGAAGGTCCATTACAGCAGGGAGCTTGTCTCCCTTCAGCACCCTCTTGCGGTACCCAGTGACCCCAGCAAGGCTGCTCTGCCAGACTACATTTCCCGGCATGCCCTGCTGACTTCCCACTGGGCACTGATATCCAGGGGTGCTGCCATCTAGTGTCCTGGGGGAGTTAGAAACCCCCAGTGACATCATCTCTTTCCGGTGGGCTGTCCGTCTATTCTTTCTGTCTCTCTCTTCTGGATCTGATCCCCTTCTCCTCCCCGTCCAGGATGCCTGTCTGCTTGCTAGGAGCCTCCTGTCTGGGTAAGGAACCATCCCCTCTTCTGGCCGTGATGCCCGTCCAACCCATGTGGCATTTACAGGTGTCCACTGAGGTCACACAACAGGATTTTCCAAATACACAAGGCTAAAGTTCACCATGACTTTTAACAATGTATAGAATGAAAAGGCTGTCTATATGAACATCCACTAAAATTACACTTTAATTTAAAGCTTTTAAAGTGCACCATTAAGTAATACTGACAATGCTCTTCTAGTGTGTACATCAATTGCAAGGCACACTTAATCTTGTGTGATAATTTTGATGTTGTCAAATAGCATAACAGGCACAATTATGGGATGACAAGAGAAAAAACACAATGACCCAGCTTAATTTGCTAACTCCACACAAAGTGTCTGGGTTGAGATTCAAACATGCAATTTAGAAGTTGTGATTAACAACTTCACTTCCACTGCACTACCATGCCACCCAACTTAAAATCAATGACATTATTATTTGCATAAACATTCTTGCCTAGATGTATTGTATTATTTTTCATATTGTGATAAAAAACAACAATAATTTTATCAATATGCTTAATAGTGAGAGTGTTGAGTGGAAATCTCACACAGAGATTTTTGTTAAAGTTTCAGAGGAAAAAAACAAACATTATGTGTTTTTTTTAAGTATTTAACTCAGGTTTCTGAATCTTAAGCATATCATTTGTGAATACTAAGGGTGAAACAAAAATCACACTCAAGTCTTTGTTTGTTCATAGGATACACAAGATTTTGAATGCTCTGAAATCTCTTTTCAAGAGAGTAGAAGCCAAAAAGATGAACTGGAGATTTACTCTGAGAAACCCAGTCGGACCTCAATGGTAAAAAGGGACTCTGGCACATCAAGCAGAACACAGAAAATGCAAGAGAGTAAGTGAAATGCCTAACAGGTGGTTCAGCTTGTCATCCACCTATTTTCAGCTCTGCTTTTTCCAGTGAAGGTTGTGATTAAATTTAGGCTCTTTTATTTAAGTAAACATAACATATTAAACTGAGTTAAAATATCAACTAGAAATTTAATTTATTGTTATTTCTAGTGCCAAATTCCACAGATGAGGAAATACTACATGAAGCAGATCCAACAATTGAAAATGAATCTTTGATGTCAGAACAGCCTAAAACTGACAGGACAGAGAAACTATTGGCGACGCACAGTGAACCAGTGATTGTGGAATGTGATGAGATTCAGATTGATGCAGGAAATGTGAGTAAATGTTATTAAAAGTCAGAAGACATTTAAAATGTATTTTTTCCAGGTTTACTAAGTTGTAGTTGCAGCCACATAAACATATTTACCATATGCAGGATCAGTAATAATTAAAACTAGAATCCCTAAAGCCTACAAAAAAACTTGTAATGCCAGGCCACCTTAAATTCCCTCACACTTCCTCATCATTGTCTTTTGTTTTGCAAATGTGTCGATCAGCACCAGCAGCAGGTCTGTTTATCTGGGTGTGAGATGCTTTGAATTGTATAGGGTAAATAATACAATATATCATGATTAGGAACACATACATTTCATGTGTGTTCTGTGTCTACTACAATCTGTGTAAATGTAGGATGACAGGAAATGCGTGGCAAGAAATATCAAACACATAACTAGAACAGAAACTTTTTTCATGGTCTACTAATAATTGGCAAAATGCTGACGTGAAGTGTATAATGTGTGAAGACTGAAGTCCAAATATCAAATAAACACTTTTACAAAAGACACAGATTTAGCAAGACAAGGGTACTGCACACATACACATACACACACATATAAATCTGCATGGCTAGTGAAGAGGTAAGAACTGCTGTCTCTAAGACGAGAGGTTGTGGGTTTAATCCCGGGTCCTTCATGCATTAACTGTTTTGAGTAGTGAGTGGGCTATTATTATTACTATTATAGAATAAAAACATACATTTGATTTATTTGAGTCTGTAACACCAGGTGGAAATGTATGGTACTTGTAAAAGTTAGCGTTTTGTTTTATTATTCACTTTCATTCTCTCAGTCACGTTCACGCTCCCACTGTTTTGACACTGTTAGTTTTCAAATAAAGATGTGCTATAACAGAGGTGAACTCGGATGAGGATGAAGGTTCTACATCAGAGAAACAGGACAGAAACGTCCATTTACAAATAAGAACACCGCAACTGCACCAGGCGTAAAGGCGAAAGATGGCCCTGTTTGGATGCAGCAATAGGTTGGGCGTCATCCTGCCAGTGAATCTGCCACATACATGTCCTTCAATGAAATATCTGCAATTTGCCCAAAAAGAAGTCTATCTGCATTCTCAGACATCATCTGGATATGGTAACAATACCCATATAACTTGTGATGGACGACAGGCATGGGCTGGGGTCCTGAAAGGAGTGGTGAGATGATTCATTACTTAGCTAGGAGGCTGCTGTACTAAATGGCTGATAGGAAAGGCACGTTGTTCCCTGCCTTTGCCAGGAGGTGGTAACCTCAGAGTGAATATGCTGGCATCCCAGCAGGGATGTACTGAAGTTTTTTACCAGGCCGAGAAACCAATGTAATGGAGGGGTAGGCAGAGATGATCTATTTGGACTAGTGGCACCCCAGATGCATTAGAGGGTAGTATCCCTGGGCTAGGATCCCCACATGGACAATGCATGCTGGGACCTGTAGTCCCATAGGACAGCCCTGCTGGATTCTGTGGTGGCCGCCAAGGGGAGCTGCTGGGATTAGTAATCCTTACTTTGTGGGAGTTTCTTTTGATCTGGAAGTGCTTCCAAGGTGCTGTGCCCTAACACCGGAAGTACTCACAGGACCATGACAAAAAATGCCACTCAACCTCATCCAGGTGGATGAGGATGGACAAAGCTTACTGGGACGTGTGTCTGTATGGTTGTGTCTGGGATTTGGGGTGCTGCAATGCCCCCTACTCTTAGCAAACCACACCATGACAATGCAAATTTATACTAAGCAGTACTTAAACATGGCATGAAGTCCTTCAGCAATACATTGTTTTCAATAGAATCAAAACGATGTCTTAGGTTCTTCATATTCTATATCACTAGCATTCTGTAACCTTTCTAGGACTTCATCAGCTGTAGGTTTTCTTTTTTTTTTCCCTAGTAAAACTTCAGGTCTTATTACACATTAGCCAAATAATGAACATATACTGTACTCTCACAGAAGCTTGTGTGTAAAGATTCATAAAGATTAACTGTCACATATGCAACATATTTACTGCCTTTTACTCACAGCTGTGACATGTAGTACAGTTGACCAATCATAGACAACTATTCATCATTAAAAATGTCTGTAACTCACCTATACAATGGTAATGAATCTTTCACTGTAAGTGGCTCTGCATAGTTTGGATCTTTGATCATAGCAGTTCACTGCGAACATATACAGTATATATGCAAATTGGCTATTTTACTAATGAAACAGAGCAGAAAACATAGAAACAAACGACTTACTTGAAAGAAGACACTCTTAGGTAAAATGCCACTATTGCTTTTGATTGACTTTTAGGTTTATTGCAACATACACAAACATCTTTGAAATATGGCAGTGTCTCTCTGGCAGGACACATCATGCATAAGTGGCTACAATGTATTTTGTATCTTAATTAATATAAAATGATTGGTTATTTTTTTCTGTTTCTGTCTGAAAATAGGGTATTAAAAAACGCCATTGCATAAGTCCAATATCCATGTGAATAACAAAAACCTATGGCACTAGTCTTGAACTAAAGGTAAATTAGCAATAAGACTACAGTAATCCCTCCTCCATCGTGGGGGTTGCGTTCCAGACCTCCCCGCGAAAGGTGAAAATCCGTGAAGTAGAAACCATATGTTTATATGGTTATTTTTATATTGTCATGCTTGGGTCACAGATTTGCGCAGAAACACAGGAGGATGTAGAGAGACAGGAACGTTATTCAAACACTGCAAACAAACATTTGTCTCTTTTTCAAAAGTTTAAACTGTGCTCCATAACAAGACAG
Organism: Erpetoichthys calabaricus; assembly: GCF_900747795.2. NCBI lineage: Eukaryota > Metazoa > Chordata > Cladistia > Polypteriformes > Polypteridae > Erpetoichthys > Erpetoichthys calabaricus. The sequence goes on along the minus strand of NC_041401.2, from coordinate 131,247,322 downwards.
AGATGACAGTTCTGTCTCACAATTAAAAGAATGCAAACATATCTTCCTCTTCAAAGGAGTGCGCGTCAGGAGCAGAGACTGTCATAAAGACAGAGGAAAGCAAACAAATCAATAGGGCTGTTTGGCTTTTAAGTATGCGAAGCACAGCGGCACAAAGCTGTTGAAGGCAGCAGCTCACACCCCCTCCGTCAGGAGCAGAGAGAGAGAGAGAGACAGAGAAAAACAAACAGTCAAAAATCAATACGTGCCCTTCGAGCTTTTAAGAGAGCAAAGCACCGTGCAGCATGTCGCTTCACGAAGCAGCTGCACAGAACGTAGCAACGTGAAGATAATCTTTCAGCATTTTTAGACGAGCGTCCATATCGTCTAGGTGTGTGAACAGCCCCCCTGCTCAATCCCCCTACGTCAGGATCAGAGAAAGTCAGCGCAAGAGTGAGAGAAAAGTAAGTTGGGTAGCTTCTCAGCCATCTGCCAATAGCGTCCCTTGTATGAAATCAACTGGGCAAACCAACTGAGGAAGCATGTACCAGAAATTAAAAGATCCATTGTCCGCAAAAATCCGCGATATATATTTAAATATGCTTACATATAAAATCCGCGAAAGGCGAAGCGCGATATAGCGAGGGATTACTGTATAGGCATTACAGTGAAAACTGAAAATTCTTTTTGCTGATTCAGTGAAATCAAGATGGAAAAATCAAATACCTTAGCCTTTTTTTGCTGCACTTTGCTGTTGACATTTTAAGAAATCGTCCAGCTTTATTATATGTAATAGGAATTCAAAAAATAAATGATATTTTGATTGGAGGGGAGACTATTTAGTTAAAGCCTTGATTACTGCTGGAAGAAGAGTTGGTGGGACCAGCAGGGGACGCTTACCGTGTGGTTTGAATGTGAATCCCAATGCCTCAGTCCAGTGATGGGGACACTGTGCTGTATAAGTGGCGCCATCCTTCAGATGAGACATAAAACCGAGGTCCTGACTCTCTGTGCTCATAATGGATCCCTGGGCATCCTTTGTAATGAGTAGGGTGTAACCCAATGACAAAGCTAAATTGCCCACCATGGCTTAGTCATTCTGCCCCCCTAATCATCCCCTGTATCTAATTGGCCATCTCTCTCACCACTTCACCACCTAACAGCTAATGTGTGGTGAACATACTGACTCAAAAATAGGTGCCATCGCATCATCCAGGTTGATGCTACATCTTTTGCTGTCTTCTCCTGTTCTTGCTCTTTCTTCCTAATAAAAGTGCCAGGTGGCTTTGACCTTTTCATAATTGATTACAACGACATTTACTGTTTATTAAACATTTTTAGTTATTATAAAAGATATAGGTAGATAGATACTTTATTAATCCCCAAGGGGAAATTCACATACTCCAGCAGCAGCATACTGATAAAAACAATATTAATTAAAGAGTGATAAAAATGCAGTGCAAGTTAAAAAATGCAAGGTGGAGAGTGCAAGAAAGGTATAATAGACAATAATCTTGTATAGTGTTACGGTTTACCCCCCACTAGTGGAACTGAAGAGTCTCATAGTGTGGGGGAGGAACGATCTCCTCAGTCTGTCAGTGGAGCAGGACAGTGACAGTAATCTGTCGCTGAAGCTGCTCCTCTGTCTGGAGATGATACTGTTCAGTGGATGCAGTGGATTCTCCATGATTGACAGGAGCCTACTCAGCGCCCTTCACTCCGCCACAGATGTCAAACTGTCCAGCTCCATGCCTGCAATAGAGCGTGCCATCCTCACCAGTTTGTCCAGGCGTGAGGCATCCCTCTTCTTTATGCTGCCTCTCCAGCACACCACCGTGTAGAAGAGGGTCCTCGCAACAACCATCTGATAGAACATCTCCAGCATCTTATTGCAGATGTTGAAGGACCCCAGCCTTCTAAGAATGTATAGTCGGCTCTGTCCTCTGTTGCACAGATCACCAGTATTAGTAGTCCAGTCCAATTTATCATCCAGCTGCACTCCTAGGTATTTATAGGTCTGCACCCTCTGCACACAGTCACCTCTGATAATCACTGGTTCCGGGAGGGGCCTGGGCCTCCTAAAATCCACCACCAGCTCCTTGCTTTTGCTGGTGTTCAGGTGTAGGTGGTTTGAGTCGCACCTTTTAACAGAGTCCTTGATTAGGTTCCTATACTCCCATCAGGCTTAGAGACCAATACGATTAGGCTGGACTAGGGGCTATGGCTTTCTTCAATCACCCCCAGTTCCAGCATTTGCTTGATCTCCAGTTCTACTTCATTCCGTTTTGCCTCCGGGAAAATCCTGTCTGCCCAGGATAATTTCAAGAAGACCAAAATATGCAAAATGTGTACATTTATTTATGTAAGACACAATGTGCTATTTTTACATAAAACATGCTGCATCCTTGGACTCAACTGTCCCGTTGCATGGGGTGGCTCACCTATTTACCTACCCAAAAACATTCAAAGTATGCCCATTTCTAAGCCCTACTCCCTCTCTCTGCAACTTCTCAACTTACTGCCTAACTCCAAATTCAATAAAGCATTTTCCACAGGGCAGCTTTAAAACAAGTCCCAAGGCCGCCTCTGGAATCAAAAGGTGCTTCTACTTGTGCAACATTGCTTGCCACTGGCTGCCTCTAGAATTTCAACATTGATGAACCTTCAGTTTCCTTAAAAAGGTCATATCTGCAAGGTAAACATCCCTTTGCCTGATTTTAAAGGGTAATCTAGTCCCATCAAGGGTGCAGATTCAAATACAATTACAAATCTTAAAGTTACTTAGTCTTGTCTGAGAAAACAGTGAAGTTTCAAATATCAAACATGCTATATGACTAGTATGAGCTTGTGATTTGCATTGCTTATATAAGGGTCAGTATTAAATTGTAAGTTATCATCTAGGCAACCTATTACGCCCTTTGTGAATATGAAATGTCAATACTGTATATCTACCTGTGTGTTCTGGTTTAATTATTTACATGTTTGTTTATTTTTAGAAAAAGAAAGCGTGCATAAAGTAATTGTAATGTATCTTAAAGAAAGAAAGTGTTGGTTTTTATATGAATATTGTAATTTTAGTAATTTAAAGTTAAGATGGATACAAGTACTTGTTGAGGCCATTTTATTTTTGACTTTAGTTTTCTACTTACATAGATTCAGTATATTCAATTTGAATTGGAACATAAATGATACAGACTGCAGAATTATAATTGCACCTTTTTTGTTTCAGGGTAGAAAAGGTGAAATTGCTCCATATGGTTGCATCAAACTTCAAGTGATTTTCACTCCAATAGTCCCTGGTGAAGTACACATGAGTTTTGATATTGTGTTTTCTGATCCCAATTCTAAATCAGTAAGTCTATTATAATAAATTTTAGATGTTTCTGTAATTGCTTAGTTTTAATGCTTCATACCTTAATTAAATTATTTTTTCCTGTAATTATTATGTATGCCTAGAAACATAAAGAAGTATATGTACAATCAGTATAAAAGAAGTGATGAAAGAGTTAGAAAATGACTGCATCAGTTTGCATTTGCAAATTGATAAAATGTCACAGGCAATATTTTATTTCAAAACACACTACAAGCACAACAGTCTTGGCAGTAGCTTTATATCATTAGGACAGAAAGTGTTGCTGTTGTTAAGAGACACAGTATAAAGTTCAAAATATAGTGGGATAAAGGACAGTTAGTGGTTTAGTAACCAAAGAGGAACACTTCCTTAATACCAAGTTTATGCCACTGTCTCCTGACATGAATTTAAAGAGTGTTGGTGTGAGAACACCCTATACACAGACTTAGTTAATTGTGAAATTACATACTATTTAAATGTATTTACTCTGATGGGATTATGGCAAAGTTGCTATTAATTTGCATAACATGGAACATGTTAAAAAAAACAAACTTCTCTCTCTCTGCCTTTTTCATGCATTAGCCCTTTCATTTCAACTCATTGTTGCCTTGGAAAAATTTCTTTGCTTAGCTTCATGTCATTCCTTCCAGCATTCTTAACTATGACATGTCAGTGTTGCCTCTGCATATAGTGTTTACAGTTGTACAGTATTTTATAATTTTATTGTATCATTGATTTATTTTGAGTTTTCTTCCTTCAGTATTGTTTTAGGTAATGTGGTGGCAGTGATGGCAGTGTCTTTGTTTGTAGCTTTTTTGTAGTGTTTTAGCGTTAGACCAGAACATTACTAAACTTCCTGAAGAGTTATTTAAAATTGTTTTTAATGTCACTACTCACATGTTTTAGCAGGGAGCAGTTTTTGAGCATTTTCAGCCAAATGCTTATTCTATTGAAATCAATGGTAATGCTCATAAAAAGCTGGTAAAAGAAAGCAGAGAGTTTTGGGGGCTTTTTTATAGAAAGTCACACACTCTTCCTATATGAGCAAGGAGTGAAGCAATAAAATCGATGTCTAGACGCAGCTCTAGTACTTTGGTCGTCTAGTGACAGCAATTAAGTAAAGTGTGCACATACTTTGCAAACTAGTGACAAGAATTCAACAGAAGTTGTTGAAATACATTTAGTTTTAAACAGGTTAAAGTTTAGTACAGATGTTTTAACATATAGACAGAGTGGTAGCGCAGAGCTAGCATTCCTTCTTGACAGTGCCAACTGTATGAGGTTTGCATGTACTGCATTTGCATTTCTGGATTGACTGGTATTAGTGAGTGTGTTTAACTAAGTATTATTACCTGTTTTAATACTGAAAACTGGAAATATGTTGGTAATACTTTTCAATTAAGAAAGTCACATTTAGTACCTTGTCATTTAAATAACATCAATCCCACTTTTCCACCCTTTGTCTGAGCCCCCTAGATGAACAATGGCCGCTGCATCACCAGAACACACTGTTTGCAAACATCATTAGCAAATAACTAAACAGATACCTTTAATAATAGGTTTCTGTTGCTGGATGGCATTCAGCGCAGTTTTTATTCTGCTTGACTGTGTTATTGAGCCCTGGAAAAAAACGATGCACCATCAACCACATTGGCTTCTTGCTTTACACCCACTGCTACCATAATCACTGCCTTCCAGTGACCCAAAACTGGGCAGTTTAAATTTACAACTTGACATTTGTAGGATTAAATGTATGTGAATAAAACATATCTTCAATTCTTTTTAGTTGGTTACCACTGTGCATGTTAACCCCTTTATCACTAGCTGTTGCTAGATGACCGGATCACACACTTGCATGATTTTGCAACATTAGCAGCAGGTTTTTTTTTGTCCAAAATGACATAAAGCCTTCTTTTTTCCTCACATATCAAGTGTGTAACTTGGAATTTTTCAGGATGATGCCTGTTTCATTACATTACAACAAACTAGACGAGAACTGGCCATTAAGCCCAACAAAGCTCACAAGTCCTATCAGCTTAATTCTTCTAAAATAACATCAAGCCTAGTTTTGAAAGTTCCTGAAGTAAAACTATCTACCACACTACTTGGCAACTTACTCCAAGTGTCTATGGTTCTCTGTTGGAAGACAAACCTCCTAATGTTTGTACAAAATTTAACCTTAACATGTTCTTACTGAATTCATTTTAAATTAACAGTCTTGATCTACTGTAAAAATTTCCTTCATAATTTTGAATACTTTAATCATGTCTCCTATTATCTTCTTTTTATTAAACTGAGAAATCATAGAAGTCCATTCTGGAGACCAAGGTTATTATAGTTTTGACTTTTTATATTAGTTTTTATTTCTATATTTTTTCTGACCTTACTTGGAAATTCAGTTTAGTTTTAGTTTTCATTCATCTTGTGTTTTTAGTTTTAATTTAGTTTTTATTTTACAAAGACATTTCTGTCTTATTTATATATATTAGTTTCAGTTTTAGTTTTAGTAATTATGGTATGGTTAAAGAGCTACTATGGAGTTTAGTTTTTGTGTCACAATGAGACAGAATTGTACACTTGACGGGTTTGGATACAATATGAGTTTAATGTTAGTGGAAGCTTACTACACTACACAACATAGTTTACTATTTGGTTATGTTTTTGTCTGATAAAAACAAGCATAATCAAAACCAGGTACTGAATATGAACAATTTTACGCAATTTTATCATTTTTAAAATATTTTCTATGTCATTTGAGCTGAACTTATTTTCTTTTCCTTTTATTGCCCAGAATGGGCCAATTTGTAATGAAATTTAGGTGAATTTTAAGGTGTGAGGGTTTTTTACTGTAAATGTCTACAGCAAACAACATATCCTGCTCCAACGACAATGTGCTTATAATGAATGCCTTCAATATTGCATTCAAAAATCTCAAATGATGGGCTTTATTTTCTTCCAGCTATATTGATCTCTGATTCCATCTCAGGCACAAACAATTTATAGACAGAATTTTGCCACCAGCAGGCCTTAAACGATATAAAAAATTAGAAAACAAGATTTTACTGTGCTCTGACAGGTGTGATCATTAAAATCATGCGGGCTTAATAAGAACAGGACTCTTAGACTTGAATTAGTGTGCTGACCCCACCTAGCTGTATTGAGGGAAACAAGCATGTAGTGTCAAGGTTAGGGGCAGTGCGACTTGAATAGCCCATGCATAAGAACAGTAAATCCATAATGAGAAGAGCAAGAGCTGGTAATAAGAGTATGGGCAGGCACAAAACAACAGAGACGGCATCTGAGATTAAGAACAATATATACATTATCTAAACCAGTTTATCCAGAAGAGGTTCACGGGAAACCTGGAGCCTACCCCAGCAGGTTTGGATGCAAGGCAGGAAAATCCCTGGTATACAATATGTATGATATGGCTGATGTTAAGAACAAAAAGAATATGATATTTCAACTATCTATTTTAAAAGAGAGCGAAACATTGAAAAAAGGGGGACAGATATTTTAAAACATTAATCTGCTACTGGATTGTTTTCACAATATCAGGTGTTTTGAGCTGTGAATATTAACTAAAAAAGATAAATGAATAAATATAGCATAAATACAAAAAACACATTAGTATGTTTGGCTTTTCATCACTTGGCAGACTCTCTTCACCTATCTATAGTTCAGTAGAGACATTGCCAACTCGGGAATTTTACAAGGTTTGTATCACTTCGTCGTTAAATGACGTTTTTAAAGCAAAAGTGATTGGTCATCAACTATATGCTGATCTTGTATGATGACCTTGTCACTCTCTCGATCAGTGCCGTTTTATTTTCAAAAATTGGGAGTGGTCTCCGCTAGACGTTCTTGTATACTCCGATATGGGGATGGCTATATAAGGAGTAAACCGCAAGACAATGATTATATTATGTACATTAAAGAACCATCAACAACAAATCAAATCAAATTAATAATATATTGAACAATTATTATAAAAGTAAAGTTGAATAAATCAGACTCTGCAGCTGCATGAATAAAAAAAAATTGAGTATGTGTTCAGGTAAAGTACCATTTCTGGTTGATGGATTTTGCCCAAAAGTTAATACAGATCTACAATTTTGGAGTAACAAACACAAGCCAAATTTCATCCATCCATCTAGCTGCGTTATTGAGTTATCGTGTTTATACACACACACACACACACACACACACGGATAATTCCAAAAAACTGTATTTTCGGACTCGGGAGGTCTAAAACGTTAAGATTCATCAAAATCTCGAGGTTGAATTTTTTTCATGATTACTATACTTTCTATACTTTGTATACTTCGTGTACGAAGTGGCAGGTGAATTACTGTCAACAAAAAGCAGGCACCTGATAAATAAACTGAAATGTTACTCACTCATGATTTTTCTGTCCATATGGAATAGTTTTTGTTGACCAGCACATTCTGATTTCAGGTGTTTAAATTACATCTTGATTTACAAGTGCAAAGAAAGGCGGCACGTAATTCGCTTTCTATTCCACACGCTTTATGTGCATACTCAGCAGGCTCTGTCACCACAAATGCTGTGTGAATACTCACCCTTCGTCACCAGCTGCCGTTCACTGGATGAATATGTGTGGGCAGGTCATGGTGAATGACTTTCAGTTTTAGAGTTAACCCTAACCCTAATTTCAGTTAGTCTTTCCAGCTACTCTGATAGTTTCGGTTAGTTTTATTTTTTTATTTCGGTTTTGTTAATTATTTTATTTGAGTTTACGAAAATGTTTTTTTTTAATAATAGTTTCAGTTTTGATTTCAGTTTTTGTTAACTATAATAACCTTGCTGGAGACACAACAATCTTCTCACAACATGACAGCACTTTGCAACCTACAAAATGGAAATGATATCAATCATAAATTTCTTTGCAAAATACTTCTTTGAAAACACTTAAAATGCTTTAAAAAGCTCAAAAAACATATGAAAAGTCCCTGAAAACACTCAAAAAAGCCTGTAAAACATTTGAAAAAATACTTTGAAAAAGCCATTAAGAAATTTGGCAAGCATTAAACAAAGGCTGAAAATTTATAATATTTAAGCATGAATAGAAAGGGTGGTTATTTTAGGAGATGTTTTGGATAATTTGTGCCACCACTGTAGGCATAGAAAGTATGCATATGGTTGGCCATAGTTGTCTGTGCGATTTTATATTTAATGGAGTAAAACGACTAAGAAACTTTAATTAGTACTTCACAGTAAATCATAATAGTCATATGAAAATTATCTGCTATACTATTGGAAGTGCACAGTTTATGAATTTAAAATGAACATTAAAACAAATTGTGATGTCTTCTAAAGAATTTGAAGAAACATAAAATTTTTGCACTGGAGTCATGTTTATTGGTGAATTACTCTACCATTTCAGGAGAATGGACAGAGTTTCTTCTTTCTCCAGATATATATCTCCTGGTACTGTGTTTCTCCTCTCACTTCTCAGAAATGCACATTAGGATAACTTGCGACAGTATACTGTCAGCGTGGGTGTGTAAATGAATCTGCCCTGAAATGGGGTCTCATTGAGGGCTGTTTCCCACATTATGCTCAAGCCTACTGTTACTAGCATTGTCTTCAGCACACCATGACCTTTATTAAAAAATACGTGGGCTTTTGAGAAGAGAAGGGAAAATGTGCTTCTTATGAGAAGGCACTGTTGTTTTCTAGGAAGATATATGATTTACTTTTATAATATCTTTAGCCAAAGAAAGATGGGTGAGCAAAGTACAGCACCATTACAGCAACAGAAATTTGTCATTACAAAATTTTATAATATATTTACAATTCTTTATTCAATTAAGCAATATGGCTACTGGCCACCAACTGAAAACTGAACTTTATTTGGTGTCTCACTGGTACTTCATAGCAAAATCTTACTAATATTTTTTTGGTCAATTAGACAAAAAATGTTGAATAGAGAGAAATAAAATTCTAAATGCCTATTTGTTCACTCCATTAAGATATGAATTTGTGATCTCATTGTTGCATATTATAAACTTGTTGTCTCTTTTGCTTTGCGCCCTCCCCCACCATAATCTATTATCTATGGAGGAGAGTGAATATCTGGATGGATTGGTGTGTTTGTGTCACAGTTTTTTGAGGATGGTCTAGAGCTAAAATGGCTGGACGGAAAAGTACCAAACTCAAAACCTAAGCCTGTATGAGAAGACAATGTTCTGATTAGTTTTAGAGGCAAATCATGCAAGAGAAAGATTCTTTTGCTATTGTAATGACCTATTTTATGATCAAAAAGATCAGTATCAGATAGGTAAATAATTACTGAAATGTTATAGAATATTTTGGGTAATTTGGTTCCTAGGGCACAAAGCCTGCTGATTCTCACATCCAAATTTTTGAGATAACAACAGCTGGACCTAACAATGCGTTTAGTGGGTTTGGGAATGCTGTTCTTCACTGATGTTCACTTTGAAGCACCTGGGAGGAATGTGAAAGAATAAAGATGTAACAATTTGATTCAGTATCATTTGGGCAATAACAGTACTTTTAGCTGTGTTTTTTAACAGACTGGTTTGAAATTAGTCCAAGGAACAGATGTTCTGTTCAATTTTAGAGATATTATACAGTAATATTTCTTGCTGTGTGATGAACTGAAATTTACCACGGTGGTGTACTCATGAGATGACATTTTGCAGTTCAGTAGTCGTAGACCTGTTTACTCTACAATATTATGCTTTTTTGCTTTTTATAAAAATAAGTATATTAAGTCATTGCTACTAATATTAGGTAAAATTTTGCTAGTTAGTATGTACAGTTAAAGAAATTCAAGGATCATTAATATTTTCATCCCTTAATTTATAGCAGTATTGTAATCAGATCTTATAGAGGGTTTTCATACTCTTGACTATGTGTTGCCTATGACTAGACTATCTTGGATCTTTATTGTCCTCCACTTATACTTTCAACTTTGGCATTCCAATTTAAGAGTAAATGTGTTATTGTCACTCTCTTTTTACTTTACTTACATTTTCTTTGAGATGAGTTGCTTTATCATAAGCTTTTTTCACATACTGCACAAGTGTTAGTTGATTTTTAAGTTATAAAGTATAAGAACTTAAGTCTTTATACTTTTGAACGCTTTGCTTTACAGTCCAACAAAAATAGAGAACAATTAAATATAATGGAATTTTGGCCAGGTTTAGTCATTATTTCATTAATGATCAATTTTCTCCAGATATAGTTGTTATTTTCATAGTGATAATGTTTCTTTTTTTAAACATCTCAGATTCCAATCCATGTTTGTGGAGTTGCAAGTGACATGCCTGTATGGGTGACAAGGCCAAACATTGACTTCAAGATCTGCATGTATGACAGACTTTATCAGGACAGCATTTCTGTGCGTAGCAGGTACTTAAAAACTGTATTTTTGTTGCATCCTCTCAGCAAGGCTTTTAATCATATAAGAAATTCCTTATAACATTAACATTCTGCTGTGGTCAATATTTAATTTTTGCTTTTTAAAGACAGTAGTCATTCATTTAAGGACAATTTACATTTTTTTTTTTTCATGCAACTTCATTTTCATGGTAAAAGATATGTGTATTTTTAAATGAGAAAGACAGGTCAATGATAGTGAGTGGAGATCTTCTAGATTACCTGTCAATAAGTCTGATTTCATATTGAACTTATCTGAATTTTTTATGTTTTATCATGTTCTAGCTGAAAACACTAAGCCTAAGTTCGCTATAATTACTGCTCAAAGTCATACTTGAAACAATCTATTTTTAAAGTCACAGGGCCCCAAGTAAATCGACAGCAAGGAAACTGTACATTGTCATGAATGGTAAACATGCTTTTGAAAAGTTAAATTACAGAAGTATAAGAATATCTGGTGATATTTTCAGATGTTATCTGTAGCTATTAGGTAAATCTAATTTTATGAATATGATCTATAGTTCACAGCACACTCCTTCCCCAGTTTTTATCTATGTAAATTTAGAACTCAACATTGTAAAACAAATGCAATATTGCTAATTGATCCCATACGTGATTACATATTTTAAATATTAATTTTTATAACTTTTAGTTATTTAAGGTATTGTTAGTTATTGAAAACTACATTGCATTTAACTAACTACAGTAAATTACTTCATTGAAGTTGTCCTTATATTAATAAATGCAAGATCAAACATGGATGACCAGCTGTACTTAAATATATTAAAGTATTTTTGTTTTGATAGCTTGGGTTTAATGCTGCTCTTCGGTTAGCTCTATAGGGTTTTGTCTAAGTAATAAGTCTGGGATGCCTTTACCAAAAGCATTGCAGTGCTAAGTATATTGTAAACTCCATTTTAAGATCGATTGTTAATTTTTGAGTGTTTCTCAAACACTATCGTAACTAAAGTAGCATGTTAAATCCTTCATAATCCATGTACTCGACAACCCACTAATTAATTGCTTACTGCTTGTTAACACCAGAATTACCAGAGTCTATGAAAAAACACATAGATCCGGCCCACCTTAAAACCGTTCTCACCTCTCTGTCAGCGTCTTTTGTCTTCTAAATGTGCCGATAAAGACAAGCTGCAAGCAGCCGGCTATTCCATCCCCCCACTGACTTAGAATGTGCACGAACTTCTCCCAGCTCATGCCTTGATTGATTATCTGGGAGTGAAGTGGAGTTTTAGAGTGGAAATAATAGATCGTTATTTGCAACACACGCTTTTCATGTGTGTTCTGTTTCTACAGTAATCTGTGTAAACACCTTGTGAAAACAGAAACTTTTTCATATTTTAGTAATAAATGTTACAAAATGTAGGCATAAACTATACAATGTGTGAAGCCTGACATCCTAACATCAAATAAACACTTTCACAAAAGGTTCAAGAGTGATACAACAGCTTTCATGGCATTGCGGTAAGATTTGCTGACTCAAAGCGCAGCAGGCCTGCCGTGCTTCAGAGACCAGAGTTCAATTCCCAGCTGGGGAGAAAGTGTTTTTTTTTTTTCTTTTTTACCTCAAACGGACATAATATTTATAAATTGGTATGCACTGTAAATCATTAAGTTTAAAATGTCAATCGCGGTTATTTCTGTTGATTAATTCATGCTTTTTACTTAGAGTCAGAACAGGAGCTTATTCAGTGCACGCAAGAACATGCAGGTGGCCAGTTGCTGTGTGCTACAACATGCTGGCGGTGATCAACACACATTTTAAAAAAAGAAAGAGACAAATAAATGTGACGTTTAGAAGAAATCATTTTATGACACGATTTACCATTATTTATTTACTTACTTCCTACAACCTAAAGTCACAAGTAGTGTGCAGAGGGCATGCTCAAAAAATATGTGTAATACCACGAAAAGTGCCTGCTGACACTTTAGTACGCAAGCAATGGTACGAGAATGCAGCTAGACCTTTTTTGGGGGCACATACACCATCTAGATCTAAACACTAGCATGTAGAGTTGCTTGCGTTCTACATCGGAGCATTGCTTTCGAATGTTATTTACCTATTAACCTTTATTTATTTACTTACTTCCTACAGCATAAAGTCACAAGTAAAATGCAGAGCTTCCCATATACATATACAAAGTACAGCGATGGCAAAAGTGCGATGTGCATTCTTGCTCCAATGTAGAAGGGTTGTCATGATCTGAGTTTACCTATGTCATAGCGCGTCTATGTGAAAACAGCATTGTCAAATGCAGGGGGGTGTTTGGACTCATGAACGCGGCTGAGATAATAAAACTGAATAATAAAAAAAAAAAACAAAGCTAACCTTTACAAGTATCATAAATTACACCAGCTGTTACAGACTGAAATCAAATGTATGTTTTTATTCTAAAATAGTAAGAATAAGAGCAGTTCACTTCTCAAAACAGAGTTGTGCGGGATCAAACTCGTGACCTTTTGATTCCCAGTCAGCTGCTGATACTGTTGCGCCATTGAGGCAGTCATAATAAATGCGTGTCAATGTCGCACGCTAAGGTAGCTTTTTTTCTGCAGTTATATTTTTGAATAAAAGCGCACTTGTTCTGTTATATTTGTACCTTTCGTGAAAGTGTTTCTTTGATATCTGGACTTCAGGCTTCATACATTATATAGTTTATGCCAACATTTTGTCATTTACTACTAAAATATGAAAAACGTTTCTGTTTTAAAAATGTGTTTACACAGATTACTGTAGAAATGGAACACACATGAAATGCGTGTGTTCCAAATAACAATCTATTATTTCCACTCTAAAACTCCACTTCACTCCCAGATAATCAATCCAGGCATGAGCTGGGAGAAGTTCGTGCATGTTCTAAGCCGGTTGGGGGATGAAATAGACGGCTGCTTGCAGCTTGTCTTTATCGGCACATTTAGAAGACAAAAGACGCTGACGGAGAGGTGAGAACGGATTTAAGAAGCGATTTATGGTGGGACGGATCTACGAGTTTTTTCGTAGGCTCTGATAATTCTAATGTTAAGCCAGCTACATCTTGTGCCAACCATAGCCACAGGCAGTGGTCACCACACCAAATGTATTAAATTCTTGTTATGTTAGTTCTTTGAACATTTAGAATACTACAGTTTATACTTAAGTTTTATCATTTTCGTGATGAAATGCATTGACTAATTTATTTCATTACATTTTATATATTAATTATTGAAGTTATTTAAATTATTTACACGGGTAATGATTACAAATTTATATGCTCATGATATTTCCATGTCTTTTAAAAGTTTTGAAAAATTGGTGTTGTAAGATTGCAACTAGTTATACTTTTATATAGATGTTTTTTGTGTTAAAAAAGGTTATGTGGAGAATTGAGAAGGAACTGGGGGTTGGTAGGCTTGAGCTACAATAAAGAAAGCCTACCATTGAATTGTGTGACTGTGTCTCTGTCCACTACCTCACAATCAAAACAATTACACATTATTTACATTAAACTAATGGTTTATAACTGACACCGATTCATATACACTGCCTCTTGGAGCCCAGATACACATGGTGTAATGGGGTTCTCTGCAATGAACATACAGGTGATTGTGCAGTCATCAATATCTTTTTATGTGCAAGCTATCCCCTCTGTATTTGAGAATTGAATACATAATAGAATTTATTTACTTAATTTAATCATACATAAAACAAGTATAAATTGCCACTAGGTGGTCTAAGTGTTGTGTGTGTGTCTAAAAGAGAGCAAAATAGGTTATGAGGTGTAGGCTTATTCTCTTCATCTCGATGATGGGTGTGTGTTTGTCTGTGTGTGTCTGTGTGTCATAGTTTCTTGAGGACAGTCTAGAGCTAAAATGGCTGGAAGGAAAAATACCAAACTTGAAACTTAAGCGTGTTATAAGATGATGATGTGCGGATTAGTTTTTGAGCCAAATCGTGCAAGAGAAAGTGGCACTCTAGAGTAACCTTCAAATACCGTAAATCTGAAATTAATTATGAATTCTTCTCACCAATTGCTATTGTAGTGATCTATTTTATGATCAGATAGATCAGCATCAAAGTGGTAAGTAATAACTGAAGTGTTATAAAATAGTTTGGGTAACTTGCTTCCTAGGGCGCAGAGCCTACTGACGCTCATGTACACATTTTTTAAAAGTGTTTGTGTTAATTTCAGAAACAGCAAGTGTCTGATAAATTTTGTTGTATTGTGCTATTAAATTATGATGCTATGTTTACTTCATATTTTAACAATTTCACAGAAGGACTAAAACATCACTTTACAATAGCTATGTTAATGAACTGTTTTTCAATAGAAATATGATTTTTTTGTAGGTGACTTTAGGGGTGGGGTTAACTAAGTAGTGGCTGCCTAAGAGGGGTTGTTGGAAAATGTAGTTTATGTGTTGCATATATCCATTGTACAGTTACTCATGAATTGCTTAATTTCATTGTTTTTGAGAAATGCTGCCCGGTCCTATTGATGGAAGATTGGTTTCTTCTCATAGTTGTAAAGCTTGTTACAAATCATCTCTTCAAACTAGTGCTTGATTGATTAGTATGTCAGAATCTATACTGTTTATTTATTTTGATCAGAACATTAGAAAAAGCTTGACCAGGCCATTCAGTCCAACAAAGCTCGCCAATCCTCTCCACCTAATTTTCTCAAAATAAAATCAAGATGAGTTTTAAATATTCCTTGAGTCCTTCGGTCTTCCACACTACTTAGTAATATATTCCATGAGTCTATATTTCTCTTTGTGAAGAAAAACTTCCACCTGTTTGCATGAAATTTATCCTTAAGTTTCCAACTGTGCCCCCATGTTATTATTGAACTGGGTTTGAAGTAACAGTCCTGGTCCACTGTGCTAATTCCTTTCATAATTTTAAAAACTTCAAACATGAAATCTCATAATCTCTGTTTGTTTAAACCTGGGGTAGGTAACATTGGTCCTGAAGGGGCACAGTGGGTTCAGGTTTTTGCTCCAATCCTGCTTCTTAATGAGAATTAGTTGCATTAGTGACATTTTGATGCTGTATTTTAGTGGACTCGCTTGTTAAGTTTCCCCATCTTTAATTGCTTTATTTCTGTCTTAAACAGCTGCATTCATTGTAATGGCTCCTTATTAGCAATAAGATGCAAATGACAAAGGAGCCAGCAGTTCTCCGTCTAACTTGTTTCCATTTCCATTTGTCTGGATTCATCATGCACTTTATAGTTTAATAAAACACTTAAGAGAAAAATGTGACAGACTGAAAATGATCCATTTTAGGTTTCAAATCATTTAGATGATATCCTTGCATAGGAAAAAAATCCATGATATAAGAACCTAACAGTGCAGACTAAGAAGCCATTAAATTAAATAAGGTGTGAGACTGTCAAGGATCGGTTTCTAATTAAGCAACTGGGTTGGAATGAAATCCTGCAGCCACCGAGGCCCTCCAGGACTGACATTGCCTAAGCACTGGTTTAAACTGAGATTGTTTAAAGTGAAACATTTCAACTCCTTTAATATTTTAACTCCTTTAATCTTTAATCACATACCCTGCAGTCCTTGAATCAGCAATTCTCAGGACATTTGTAGTGCTGCAGTGTCTTTTTTGTAACCTCTGAACTGTTCCTGGAAGTTGTTAATGATAAGCCCTCTATGACTTCAAAGTTCTTCTCATAAGCATTGCTTTTAAGTTTCAGATATCACATTGTGTAATCATATCTAACATTTTACTTCCTATATGTAATACCTTACATTTATTTACATAAAATTTCATCTGACACAAATCTGCCCAAGCTTGTAGGATATACACGCCCCTCTTTAATGATTCAATAGGTTCTAGATTAAACTTGCAAACTTAACCAGCCTATTGTTTATAATACTATCTAGATAATTTTTATATATTAAAAAGAGCAGCAACCCCAGCACTCACCACTGAGGGACACCACTCTCTGCTTCCTATATTTTAGCAAACTGACAACTTCTTTTAGCTTGATACCCAGCCTCTCATGTGGGACCTTATCAAATGCTTTCTGAAAATTAAAATGAGTGTTATCATATGCACTACTCTATCCAAATCCATTTGTTGATTCCTCATAGTATTCCAGCATAGTAGTAAAACACAATCTGCCCTGTCTGAATCCATGATGACTATTACCTAAATCTCCTGTTCTTGCAATTTGCTGCTTAATCTTTTTCTTAATAATTCTTTCCATTACTTTACCTATAATACACTTTAAGCGTACTGGGCTATAGTTACTTGGATCACCATGTTTATATAAATAATTATATAATATTTGCTCTTTTCCATTCCTTAGGAATTTCCTCACTATGCAGTAATATTGAAAAACAAAATGTGTCAAGAGTTTATACTTTGCTAAAAAAAATTAAGGGAACACTTAATCTTCACAATCTAACACCAAGTTGATTAACCTTCAGGGATATCAATCGGTCCAGTTACGAAGCAAAAGTGATTGTGAATCAATTTCATCTGCTTTGGTGCAAATGAAACTGACAATGGGCACACTGGAGAGGCAAAGGCAAGATATCCCCCAAAATGGGAATGGTTTTCCAGGCAGTGGCCACCGACAATTTCTCCCTCATTATTCTTCCTCACTGATTCTTCTCTAGTTTTGTGTTTTGCTAGTTTTATTGCTGGTCACAAGAGGTGGTACCTGCAGCTTATTCAGGTTGCACAGGTAGTCCAGCTCCTCCAGGATGTCGCATCCATACGTGCTGTTGCAAGAAAGTTTGCTGTGTCTCCCAGCACAGCCTCAAGAGCATGGAGGGGATACCAGGAGACAGGCCATTACACAAGGAGAGCTGCACAGGAACATAGAAGCACATCAACCAAGTAGCAAGACTGGTATCTGCTCCTTTGTATGAGGAGGAACAGGAGGAGCACTGCCAGAGCCCTACAAACTGACCTCCATCTGGCTACTGGTGTGCATATTTCGGACCAGACTGTCAGAAACAGACTTCATGAGAGTGGCATGATGGTCAGATGTCCTCTAGTTTGATCTGTGCTCATAGCCCATCACCGTGCAGCTTGAATTGGCATTTGCCAGAGAATACCACAATTGACAGCTCTGCCACTGGCGCACTGTTCTCTGTCACAGATGAGAGTAGGTTCACACTGAGCACATATGACAGACGTGAAAGAGACTGGAGACACCGTGGTGAACATTATGCAGCCTGCAACATCATCCAGCATGACCGGTTTCACTGTGGGAAAATTATGGTCTGGGGAGGCATATCTTTGAAGGGTTCACGTACTAGGCCCTGGAAGTACTCTCAGGTTTTCAATAAAAAGAAGCACATTGCCTTCTCCAGAGGATTTGGGAGGGGAGCTGAACAACATTCTTCTGGAAGGAGTGGAGAAAATAAATGAGAGAAAAAGAGAGAATAATAGAACATACGTGGTTAAACAACATATAAGAAACCTTTTGTAAGTTATTATTGTTAATAAATCATTTTATTTATACTGGGACTCGTGTCACTGTGGTTGTGTTTGTAGTGACGCCCACAGCCTGGAAGAACAGGGGAGATCATTTGCATGGAGCATTATCTCCCCCTGGATTGCCTTATGGCAGCCCTTGCGAGTTACAGCAACACCCCGGATTCCCACAAGACATCTAGAGAACTGGAGTTCTTTGGCTCAGTCCTGTTGAGTTCCGTGAGAGCGGTCAGGGTGCACAGAAGGAACTAGTAGCTTACCTGGAAGTGCTCCCAGGACAGGACTTTGAGATACCAGAAATACTTCTGGGTAGTGTTGTCAAAATCATAGAAAGTATTGATGGTATCTATTCCATCATGTATAAAACAGATTCAGTATTAATTTTTGATGCTACCGATTTTACATACCCCACTCCTGGTACAGTATACTCTGACATCATGCGCATTGGGTCAACTGAGTGTTACACATGTTGTTACAAAGATAGCTGCCTCAGTGGCGTCAGAGAATAATTTGGTTTTGTACCAAATGAAAATTTTAAACCCAAAGATTCATGCAAATCTGTATGCAAGGTATAATACAATACAGACCGGGAAGTGGGGGGGGGGGGGGGTTTGGTGGACACTAGCAGTACTGTATAGCCAAACATTTAAAGGACCAGCACAGTACAGAGAGTATTGAGAGGTAATTATTATATTTTTAATTAAGGAAATATCTGCATGTGCCTGTTGCTTTTGAAGTAAAGCTGTGACATGTTTTTTTACATGTAGTTTGTTAAGTGTTTCCCCGATTAAAACAACAATTTTCAATTATTTTTGCCTGCTGGTTGCGTTCAGATCCATAAAATCTTTTTTTTTTTTTTATTGTTGTTGATTAGTGTAAGTGTTTAGAATCATGCAGTTGTTAGAAATGTTTTGGTTTTAGCACAATATATAAAAGGCATGTAAAAGTGATGAATATGTGCTTTGTTCCTATCTACTTTATAAGTTGTCAGACACGTGCAAATGGGAGGCAGCTAAAGGGCTCAAAAGAAAGTAATTCCTGGTCAGTCCAGGGGTTGGCAGAGTGCACTGATCTTTTGTCTTTCTTCCCCGCAGACCAAATGTGGGAAATTCTGCCTGGGCCATATGACGCCACTTCTGGTTCCACACCCAGATGACATCACTTACAGTTCCACACCCAGATGACATCACTTCCGGTTCCACCCAATAACATAAAATTAGATTAAGAAAATCAGCAAAGAGTGGTTCAGGGCAACTTAATTATTATGTTATATGTACAGTTTCCAAGAGTTAGGGTGCTTCTTTTCCTTACCTTATCCATTCTAATCAACACATTAGCATTAGAGTGTTTATAGTTATTGTTCAAGCAATCTGTTAATGCAAACTGTATACAGTGTTATCTTGCCTTTAATTTTATCAGTAAAGCAGGATACAGTTATCACAAATGTATTTTATTAGCTGTGGGAGGGAATTATTAGCCATGAAGGATATTATGAGTGTTCATGTCTTGCAAAAGGATTGTCCCTGCTCTCAACAGGCATAAAACTCATTTGTGTGGGTTCAGGTAGTAGATACAGTGCATCCGGAAAGTTTTCACAGCGCATCACTTTTTCCACATTTTGTTATGCTACAGCCTTATTCCAAAATGGATTAAATTCATTTTTTTCTTCAGAATTCTACACACAACACCCCATAATGACAACGTGAAAAAAGCTTACTTGAGATTTTTGCAAATTTATTAAAAATAAAAAAATTGAGAAAGCACATGTACATAAGTATTCACAGCCTTTGCCATGAAGCTTGAAATTGAGCTCAGGTGCATCCTGTTTCCCCTGATCATCCTTGAGATGTTTCTGCAGCTTAATTGGAGTCCACCTGTGGTAAATTCAGTTGGTTGGACATGATTTGGAAAGGCACACACCTGTCTATATAAGGTCCCACAGTTGACTGTTCATGTCAGAGCACAAACCAAGTACGAAGTCAAAGGAATTGTCTATAGACCTCTGAGACAGGATTGTCTCGAGGCACAAATCTGGGGAAGGTTACAGGAAAATTTCTGCTGCTTTGAAGGCCCCAATGAGCACAGCGGCCTCCATCATCCGTAAGTGGAAGAAGTTCGAAACCACCAGGACTCTTCCTAGAGCTGGCCGGCCATCTAAACTGAATGATCAGGGGAGAAGGGCCTTAGTCAGGGAGGTGACCAAGAACCCAATGGTCACTCTGTCAGAGCTCCAGAGGTCCTCTGTGGAGAGAGAAGAACCTTCCAGAAGGACAACCATCTCTGCAGCAATCCACTAATCAGGCCTGTATGGTAGAATGGCAAGACGGAAGCCACTCCTTAGTAAAAGGCACATGGCAGCCCGCCTGTAGTTTGCCAAAAGGCACCTGAAGGACTCTCAGACCATGAGAAAGAAAATTCTGGCACCATCCCAACAGTGAAGCATGGTGGTGGCAGCATCATGCTGTGGGGATGTTTTTCAGTGGCAGGAACTGGGAGACTAGTCAGGATAAAGGGAAAGATGACTGCAGAAATGTACAGAGACATCCTGGATGAAAACCTGCTCCAGAGCGCTCTTGACCTCAGACTGGGGCGACGGTTCATATTTCAGCAGGACAACGACCCTAAGCACACAGCCAAGATATCAAAGGAGTGGCTTCAGGACAACTCTGTGAATGTCCTTGAGTGGCCCAGCCAGAGCCCAGACTTGAATCCGATTGAACATCTCTGGAGAGATCTTAAAATGGCTGTGCAACGACGCTTCCCATCCAACCTGATGGAGCTTGAGAGGTGCTGCAGAGAGGAATGGGCGAAACTGGCCAAGGATAGGTGTGCCAAGCTTGTGGCATCATATTCAACAAGACTTGAGGCTGTAATTGCTGCCAAAGGTGCATCGACAAAGTATTGAGCAAAGGCTGTGAATACTTATGTACATGTGATTTCTCAGTTTTTTTATTTTTAATAAATTTGCAAAAACCTCAAGTAAACTTTTTTCACATTGTCATTATGGGGTGTTGTGTGCAGAATTCTGAGGAAAAAAATTAATTTAATCCATTTTGGAATAAGGCTGTAACATAACAAAATGTGAAAAGTGATGCGCTGTGAATACTTTCTGGATGCACTGTACATAGGAGATTAAAGCATTCAGCTCTATGCAATTTATGAAAAAGCAGTATCATTACAAATAATGGAAAATTATTACTTAGAATGCAGTTTGTAGTAATAGAGCAGCTGGTTATATTGTAAAGCAAGATACAACATGCACTCAGTTAACCTCCTTCACATTAATGCAGAGTATACAGTAATTCATGCTCATATTCTGTGCAAAAACAGCTATTCCTGAATCACTCTCAAGACGGTGTTTAACACTAGAATCCCTGAAGCCTATGAAAAAATACATAATCCCGGGCCACCTTAAATTCATTCGCACCTCTTCATCAGCATCTTTTGTTTTGCAAATGTGCTGGTCTACATGCCGGTTGTTATAGACACCCATTTTCTGTGAAGTAATGAGTGAATGTCATTTTTCACGCATTATAAAATACCTTCATTTCACTAGTAATGATGATTCTAATGAAGCCTATCAAACAGCACTGAAACTGTATACACTGTGGTATGTATGTCTACCCGGCAATTGTCAAAAATATGCAGAAGGTGTATGTTTCCAAACGGGCACAATTCGGTATCAATTTCTACATGCTGCAGGAGCTCTAGATATATCTGGAACTTTATACTTTATACCAGTAGAGGAACCGACTGGGGTGGCAAGTACAGTCAATAAGGTGTCTATGCATTATCTGTGCTCTCACTGGTGAGCTCATTGCTTCACCAAACTTACTGTATAATGATGGACAGTTTCTATACCTTACCTGAACTGCTTGAGATTTTACTTCAAAGGAAGACTGACGCATACAGTATATGGCATTGTACAGTCAAACTGTCTCTGTATTCTTGTGAGTCAGGTCGCATGAACATGTCAAGCTGCCGCTTGGTGCAGTAGCTGCTTGGCAAAAAGGAAGAATATTGTGATCAAGTTGAAGGACAAGAAAAACATCATCCTCCTAAGCACTGTTCATAATGCAACAATTATCAAAGTCCATGTCGGAGAAATGCAGAAGTCAATATGCCTTGTGCATATTGGTCCAATGGTTTGGTGTCAATCATGTAGGTGAGGCACTAGTTTTGAGTGACAAAAAATTTTTTAACATCTGCTTAAACAATGTCTATGTACATTGGTGACTGTTTCAAAAACATGCCAAGCAAAGCATGTACAGTAATCCCTCGCTATATCGCACTTCGCTTTTCGCGGCTTCACTCCATCGCGGATTTTATATGTAAGCATATTTAAATATATATCGCGGATTTTTCGCTGCTTCAAGGGTTTCTGCGGACAATGGGTCTTTTAATTTCTGGTACATGCTTCCTCAGTTGGTTTGCCCAGTTGATTTCATACAAGGGACTCTATTGGCAGATGGCTGAGAAGCTACCCAGCTTACTTTTCTCTTTCTCTTGCGCTGACTTTCTCTGATCCTGACGTAGGGGGATTGAGCAGGGGGGCTGTTCGCACACCTAGACGATATGGACGCTCGTCTAAAAATGCTGAAAGATTATCTTCACGTTGCTATCTTTTGTGCAGCTGCTTCCTGAAACGACATGCTGCACGGTGCTTCGCATACTTAAAAGCTTGAAGGGCACGTATTGATTTTTGCTTGCTTGTTTTTCTCTGTCTCTCTCTCTCTTTCTGTGCTCTTGACGGAGGGGGTGTGAGCTGCCGCCTTCAACAGCTTTGTGCCGCGGTGCTTCGCATACTTAAAAGCCAAACAGCCCTATTGATTTTCCTCTGCCTTTATGACAGTCTCTGCTCCTGACTCCTTTGAAGAGGAAGATATGTTTGCATTCTTTTAATTGTGAGACGGAACTGTCATCTCTGTCTTGTCATGGAGCACAGTTTAAACTTTTGAAAAAGAGACAAATGTTTGTTTGCAGTGTTTGAATAACGTTCCTGTCTCTCTACAACCTCCTGTGTTTCTGCGCAAATCTGTGACCCAAGCATGACAATATAAAAATAACCATATAAACATATGGTTTCTTCTTCGCGGATTTTCTTATTTCGCGGGTGGCTCTTGAACGCAACCCCCGCGATGGAGGAGGGATTACTGTATACTGAATCTGCATCAGTACAGAGGTGGACACTAGACATACCTTTCCTATTGTAATTATGTTAACATTTTGATATTTACATGTTTCTGTTATGCATAATATTTTTTTGCTGTTGTTGCAAAAAAAATTCAAGGCTTTTGCCTAATTTCTCCAGGGGCAAACATAATGCTAAGGATGTTAATATGCTCACCAAAATTCTTGCATTCCAGTGGAAGTGTAGAAACATGTAAATACAGCCTTGAGGTATCAATGTTGCTGCATATGGTAATAGCTAGACAGGAAATATGTGTGGAGCTATATGAACACATTTCACCAATCCTTCAGGTCACTTCATTGGCTGCCTATTCACCTCTCTATTGAACACAAACTCTGTTTGTTTACTCACCAGTGTATCAATGGAAATGCTCCACAATATCTTAAGGAACTCCTTATACTACAATCCACTACAAGAAGCTTCTGTTTTGCAAATACCTACCGCCTTCACCCCCCTGTGACCAAACTTCATACAATGGGTGACCGAGCCTTTGCAGCTGCTGCTCCATGGCTCTGGAATGCCCTACCAGAGAGCCTAAGAACACAGCAGATTGTAGGCTGTTTTAAAAAATAGCTTAAGACTTTTCTATTTAGGAAAGCTTATTAACAAGAATGCTACTATTTCTTGTTGTTTTGTCTCTGTTTTTATCTTGCTTTGCCTTTGTTTAAACTTTGAGATTTACTACTAATGTAAAGTGCCTGTGGTATAGCGGGTCCACAGCTCATGTCAAAAAAGCCAGTTTTAAATAAATAATCGCCGCACTCGCGGCTTAGTGAGGGGGCGTGGTGGTGTGTGGCCAAGCGGTTCTCGGGGAATTCGTGATGCGGGCAATTCTCACTTAAGTAAACAAGTGAGGGGTCGTCCGCATCCGTTATTGTTCCCGGTAGCTGCTAATTGCCACAGCTGAACCACGTCCCCATCATAAATAGAACTGCGAGGCGGCTAGCAGGGGGAAAAAAGGAGAAAGAAAACAGAGGTTGCGAGAGTAAGGAAGAAGGCAGGAAGCCAAGTCTCGATCTGGAGAGTACGTGACCGAAGCCAGGGATCGGGAAGCCTCCAGATCAGTCATGTGGGAAGAAAGTCAGCTGCTGGTAGGGCGACTCTCCTGTTGCGGGGCCCAGATGGGAGAAGCAGGGGAGCCGCCAGGTAAAAGAAGATACCAGGCTTTGTGGTTTTTAACGGATTGCTTCCAGCCGTTGTTTTAACCTCGTTTTAAAGGATTGTTTTTTTCTAGTTTGTTTTTTTATGGATTATTTATTTAATGACTTTTGAGACACTGCACTTTATTTATTTGGATACTGCTTTGTTGTTTTGTTGTTATTTTAATAAAAGCACATTCCACTTTTTTCACTATCCCCTTGCTCCATTTGTTGTGCCTCACTGCCGAGCTCATCGGTGACATTACCAACAGTGTTGGGTTCAAGGGCTTCCGTAATGATGATGGGAGCGTAGAGAGAACCCACATCATCACAGTGCCCTAATGTGATGATGCGGGTTCAGCTCCATGCTCCCATCTGCTGTTCGGGAGCCCTTGAACCCAACACCGTCGATAGTTATAACCGAGATGAGCTAGACAGTGAGGCAACAATAGCAACGGGTTGATGTATAAATGTGCACAATGCTTTTATTTAAATAAATCAAAACAACATCCACAAAGTGCAATAGTGCAGTGCTTCCAAAGTATAAATAAATAATCCATAAAAACAAAAGTGGTGGTAAAACAATAGATAGGAAAAAAAAACAATCCTTTAAAAGCTGAGGTTAAAACGTTCCTGGAGGCAGTCCTTTCAAACAATTAAGCTCGGTGCTTCTTTTACATTAGCGTCTCACCTGCTTCTCCCATTAGGGTCCTGCAGCAGGCAAGACGCTCTCTCTGTCTGCAGCTGTCTGTCTATCTCTTTCACAGGTCTGGAGGCCTCCTGATCCTGGCTTCGGTAATGCTCTCATCCCAGGCCTGAGACTTGGGGTCCTTGGGAACCAGGACGCTCACGACAAGAACTTCTCCTCCAAGCCTCCCGACTCCCGCTGCCGTCCAGGCCTTACGTGGACAGTCTTTCTTCTATTCACTGGTCACTCCCGCTACAAATTCACTCAGCGGGAGCGACCACTACTACAATTCCCAGGTGTCGGCCTAACACCCAGGCTTCCCTTGTGCTGCCTGCGAACATTCACTCACTCGCCCGCTCGCACCGTCTCTCTCTCTCTCTCTCTCTCTCTCTCTCCCCTCTCCTGCTCCTCGCTCTCCAGCAACCTCCGTCTTTTCTCTTTCTGTTCCTTTCTTTTTCTTTTGTTCTTGTTCCTCCTCTTCTGGCCGGCTCGCGCTTCTATATATGCCGAGAGGACATAGCAGCTGCAGCCCATTAGCATCCCCAGGAACAATCACGGATGTGGGCAGTCTCTCACCTGTGCACTTAGGTGAGAAACGCCCACACCGCAGATCACCCTGAGATGCTACAGCCACAACCACTACGCCCCCTCGCTAAGCCGCGAGCGTGGTGATTATTTATTTAAAAACGGCCTTTGTTGAGAGAGCTGTGGACCCACAACACCACACCTGTAAATAAAATGCATTATTATTATTATTATTAAATATGAGTTTCCCGGTGGAATATTTCTCATAATGCTCTTCAAAGTGGTACCTTCCAGAATTTGTACAAAAACAATTTTATCTAAATTAGGAGAGCTGTAATGTATCAGTTACCTTTAATATTTTTCTTTAATATAAAATAAAAAGGTGTTAAACAGACTAATATGAAATAGAATATCTGTACTCAAAATGCAATTGTAGCAATGTGACATAAGCTTAAAATGTTTAATTTGCTTTTATATAATGTTTAATTTTCTTTTATATCATAACTAAAGTAGAGCCTATTTTTAAATTGCTTTTTTGTGGATTAAGCAGATAGTCAACAGCAGTTTCACAATTCTCCTAAAACATTGACTAACATATTGTGGGAAGATGAAACATTACAAATGGTGACGCAATACCATAACGTATGAATTCATCACCTTGTTGTTAAAGGTCTGTACAGTATAATACACTGTTGATGTTCAATTTTCAATATTTTTTTTTGTGATGGCCAAGTGATCACAGTTTTTTCCATGCTGGACTGTTTATTTAGCTGTACTGTTGTAATGGTAATTAGATTTTCCTTAACTTAGTTGACATGTAGTAAATTGAAGATAAAATAGGACATTGCCTAATTTAGTTTAATTTGTTTCAGGTCAAATATATCATTACAGTTGACATTTGAAGTTTGCAAAGAGCTAAAAAATCACATGGAGATTCTTCCTAAAACAGGATTCATTCAGGCACAGTCAACATTTAATGCACAGCTCAAATTTCTTCCCAGGTATGTATTCTCCCCCCTAATGCTTTCATTTTGATAATTATAACATGGTTCAAAAATTAAGGTTTAAAACAATATACAATGTTCTTTTTAGCTCATTTAGGCTCAAGATAATAATGGGAAGTAGTAAAGTTAAAAAATATAACAATAATGTCTGATCATTTACATTTTAATTAACTGTTCAAAAATTTACTAAAATACATTTTTTTCTAGAGCACTGTAATTGAATATCATCAGTGTTTAAAAAAATGTGGATATTCTTAATAGTGTGAACATGAAATACATTAGTAACTCTGTGTTTATATTCATTTTTGCAGACAGTCTTTAGCAGATGATGCAGAGGGTTACTTTGACAAGGATACTGGAGTTTTGGAAGTGCCAATGATTATCCATGTAGCAGACCAGGTGGGTTATATTGTATATCTGTAACTCATTAAATAAGCTGTACCTGTTTATAGTTCTTCTGTAAACAAGAGACCAGTTAAGCTTTAATAACTGCACTGTTTGATGGAAATCTGATAAAGAGTTAATCAGCACTACTGTTGTCTCATATACTGCTTCACCAAAGTTTCTTATAAGATCATTTGATAATCTAAATGTCATTTGCACAGCTAGTGCAAGCCTTGTAACATTTAGAAGCAGTGTCATTATCTTTATGAAAATTGCCATTCTTTCTTTGTTGGTGTGATTGTTAAAAAAATCAAACTGCACCACATGTTGTTTTTTTATACCTTGTAAAGTACTTAGAGACAGAAAATATTGAAAATCAAAATATATGTATATTATCATAATTGTCACCATCAGAAGAATAAAACAAACTTATTTGCTAGTTTTGCACAGTGGGGTGGGGTGCTGCTCTGCCACACTTAATGTTTGTAATTGAAGAATCATTGGTTGTTTCAGCGGAGTATGAGTAAGAGTTTACAAATGTTACTTTACTCACCATGTTGCCAGCTTTGTCCAGGTGAGAATAAGCCTTGTGGAGTAGATAGATCATTACAACCTTCACTTCAATCCTTGTCTGTTAGGCAAATTGTAGGATGTCTAGGAGGACTACCACAAAAGGACTCATAGTCCAGGACATGTCTCTCAAAAGTCTTCATGATGTGAGACGCAAATGCCACTGGTCTGTAGTCATGTGAATTTCCTCTTGGGGATTGATAAAGTATCTATCTATCTGTTGTGGAGACTGGCTCGGACACAGACAGGCAGACACGCTCATGTCACCCAACACACATTTATTTATACTACTATTATTTAAAAATGTCCATAAGTGCCACAAACCCCAATCTTCCCCAAAGTCCATGCCAACCACTCTGCCTCTTCGGACCGCCTCCTTCTCTCTTTCTAGCACCTTGTCCTGCTTCCACCCGACTCCAGCCTCGAATGAAGGGAGGCGGCCCCTTTTATCTGTACCCGGATGTGTTCCAGGTGTGCACCGTCATTCCCGCGGACACAACCCAGTGTGGCAGAAATGCCGGCTGTCCTCCCGGAAGCACTCCGGGTGTTCCCTCTCTTCTTCCCCCCAGGGTCCTTCAGGCAGGGGGACGCCCCCTGGCAGTGACCACGGGCCCCTACAGGGTTGGGCTTCCAAGCCCTGTACCCGTGGCCCCCAATACAACCAGGGCGGATGCCCCCTCGCGGTCTGGAGGAGGAATGAGCCCTCCTCCTGTCTTCCTGGGCGTCCCATCCAGGCATGAGCCCCGTCCGGGTGCCACACTGTTTACTCCTAAAGAAGGCGAAGAGGTTCCTGTCTTCTTTGGAACAGGAGCAATTCAGGATATTTTCCACAGCAGTGGCACTTTCTGATGCCTTATGGACAGACTGAACAGGTGACAGAGTGAAACGCAATGTTGATCAGAACAGGCCTTAAGAAATTGAGAACTGACTCCATCTGGTCCCACAACTTTTCCTATGTACAGCTTCCTCAGTTGTCTCTTTACTTGGTCTTCAGTTGTGGACATTCCACACTGATAGTCAGAAATGGACTTGACACTGGCCATTCTATGTAATGTGGTAGGAGTTGTTAATGTAGCAGGTATGGTGTGGGCAGACTGGTAACTGGAAGAAGGTGGCAGTAGGTGGGAAATCTACTAAAAAATTGATTCAGGGTGCTTTTTCCAGATTCCATTCTAGTACCTGAGCCCTGGATTTTTCAAGTTCTGTAATTATACCCAGTCCATTCCAGACATCCTTCGTGTTATTCTGAGTTTGTTAGCTATTTTAGCTTTGTAAGCATCCTTTCCTCCACTCAGCTTTTTCTTTAGAACACTCTGTACATCCTTCAGAGCCTCTTTGTCACTGGGTTTGAATGCTATATTTTTCTCATTCAGGAGACCCTTTAGCTCCTTGTACTCTATGGCTTATTGTTTGGGAAGCATCACACTGTCATTGTGAGTACAACTGTATCGACAGATAAGTTAACATAGTCTGTGATGTAGTGATGGCGATAGAGTCCCTCAATATCGTCCCCATGTGACTCGCACATCTTTTCCTAGTCTGTCATTTGGAAGCAGACATTCAGGGCCATTTCAGCCTCCAGGCTCCACTTCCTCACAATTCTGGTGGTAACAGGTAATGCCATCTAATAACAGACTTGCAGCTGGGTAGAAGATGAATCAGGTTGTGGTCAAATTTGCCTAAAGGAGCAAGTAGATTACAATTAAAGGTATCTTTAACATTTGAATACAACAGGTCCAGCTTGTAATTTCCTTGAGTCGAACCAGTCACAGATTGAGTGAAATTTTTCATTGTTCCTTCCAAAGTCATAAATTTTAAGTCATCAATATTATAACTGCAAGTTCAGAGTGAGTCATCATTAACACTAGAATCCCTGAAGCCTATGAAAAATTTGTAATCCCGGGCCACCTTAAATTCCTTTGCACCTCTCCTCATCAGCATCTTTTGTTTTGCAAGTATGTCGATCAGCACAAGCAGCAAGCAGTCTGCTATCTCATCCCCTCGACAGAGCTGAAAACTGTCACAAACTTCTCCCAGCTCAAGTCTCTATCTGTGTGTGAGGTGCCTGGAGTTGTATAGGGTAAATAATATATTGTTATTTGGAGTACATGCATTTCATGTGTGTTCCGTGTCTACAACGAAAAAATCATTCAATTTACGTGTTGCTGTCAATGAGATACAAACCCAAGCTCAAATATCAATCGACAGAAAGTTCATGTCTTCTTGGATGGTGCAGAGGTAAGAACTGCTGCCTTATAACCAAAAGGTTCCGGGTTCGAGTCCAGGCACTCCATGTTTTGAGTAGTGAGTTGCTATTATTATTACTATAATATAAGAAAAACATACATTTCATTTGAGTCTGTGACACACAATTTTGGCTACTTGTAAAAGTTAGCGCTTTTTTTATTATTCAATTTTATTCTGTCAGTGATGTTAACGTGGTACAATGAACTTGTCTCTCCCTCTCTGAGTTGATGATGTTTATCTATATTCTTTTCACAAGAGCAGTGATAACCACAGTTGGTGTTCTGGTTGATGCCTGCTCAGAACTATTTATTGTACCGGCAATCAAATATACAATCAGACTGTCATGCGGCATTTTCAGTTTGACAATAAAGGCAAAACGTCAGGTTTGCTGTGATTTCGGACATCTGGCAACGTTTTGTTGGGAATAATGATTTGAGTTACAACCCAGGGCAAAGATTTTCCAAGTCTGTGGTCATAAAGCATATGGAGCTGTTTCTGGACAAAGGCGTATCCATAACAACAGATAGCTTCTTCACAGCACTTTTACTGGCTAATAGACTGCTGCACTGCAACACAACTCTGCTTGACACCATACGTAAAATGGGACTTCCACCTGCAGGTAAAGTTACTTTAGTACGCGTGCAATTTGCCACACTAGTGTTTAGATCTGGCAGTGCCATGCTGACGGCGTATGCTCGCGTACTGAAGTGACTTTAGCTGCAGGTGTAAGTCCTGGAAGAGAGAGAGAGGCACACAGGTATATGATATTGAATAAAAATACAGGGAATAATTTGGGTGTAAGACCAACCCTAACACAGTTTCTCCTTGCTTTGGAATGAAGGAGAACTATGCAGAGGACCAGTGATGTCACTTTTGCCTAAATCAATTATTTTCCCATTTGTTCCACCTTTATAAACCACTTGACATCTGGAGTCTTTGTCAGTCATCAATCCACACTTTTTTCCCTTTACTTCAAATAACTGGACATTAAAATGGGGATCACCTGTTGGTGGTCCAACCTTTCTTTTTGTGTCTTTTCAGTCTTTATTCTTTCCATTTTACCTTCCATTTCTTGTAAGATTTTTCAACTTTACCATGAAGCATTTACTTGAGCATTCTTCCTAACCTTTCATTCCCAGATTCAAATGTTCAGATTCATTATCTTCATATTTATTTGGGGTACAAATTACCAGCATCCTCAAGTCAGGAGCATTCTCCATATGACCTTCCATTCAGTTTTTTGATGGCATTGTATAACCAGTTGGTTTTGATGCCAATGTAATACAAGGTCTATGTGTTGAAGTTTCAGACAAAGACCATGAGAGACCACCTGTTTTGCTTTAAGGCATAAGTATTAAAAGCTCTTACTTGCAGAAGGCTAGCCTAGAGCCCTCCAGAGTGTGCCATTATGCATCACCAACTTTGACTTTCTTATGAATGTAGCTTCTTTTTAATTTTATCAGGCTTTTCTTGAGCTAGAAAAATCATTTAAATGAATTTGGTGAAAAGAAAGCCTTCCTATCTATCTATCTATCTATCTATCTATCTATCTATCTATCTATCTATCTATCTATCTATCTATCTATCTATCTATCTAT
The DNA here is from genome assembly GCF_900747795.2 of Erpetoichthys calabaricus. Classification (NCBI taxonomy): domain Eukaryota; kingdom Metazoa; phylum Chordata; class Cladistia; order Polypteriformes; family Polypteridae; genus Erpetoichthys; species Erpetoichthys calabaricus. Next base: position 131,215,758 of record NC_041401.2, on the reverse strand, counting down.
CTATCTATCTGTCTGTCTGTCTGTCTGTCTGTCTGTCTGTCTGTCTGTCTGTCTGTCTGTCTGTCTGTCTGTCTGTCTGATTGGAGCCTTTATTTAGAAATCCAGTTTATTTTATCATCTTTTTGGATGTCATTCTGTTTTGACATTGAGTGCTGACATTTTGTGGATTCAGTCATCATGATGTGGGTCCTGGTTACTAGGGGCGTGGCCTGTAGGGTCTCAGCATCGACAGTCAATTGGTGAAGGGTTAAAAGGTCATCTTCACATCTATTTTGAAAAATTGGACACAGGTCAGCAACTTGTGATTGTTAGAATACAGGATCTTTAATATCATTTAAAAAATATTTACGATAAACAGCACTACTGCCACAAGAGCACTGTTTCAGGCAATCATCACCAACAGCGGATGAGGTATATAATAACTGGACCATAGAGGCATATACATTACAGTTCTGTTTCTGAATTTTATCTTATTGATCAATACACATATTCCCTGATTTACTACTGAATAAGTAATTAATGTAAACAAGTCAATTTGCGGTGAGGGATACCGTCAAGCTGAAGAAGGAGTCCTACCGGTCCCTTTTGTCCTGTGGAACTCTGGAGGCAGCTAATAGGTACCGGCAGGCCAAGCGGAATGCAGCTTCGGTGGTTGCTGAGGCAAAAACTCGGGCATGGGAGGAGTTTGGGGAGGCCATGGAGAACGACTTTCGGACGGCTTCGAGGAGATTCTGGTCCAGCGTCTCAGGAGGGGGAAGCAGTGTAGTGTCAACACTGTATATGGTGGTGATGGTGCGCTGCTGACCTCGACTTGGGACGTTGTGAGTCGGTGGGGGGAGTACTTCAAAGACCTCCTCAATCCCAATAACATGCCTTCCAATGAGGATGCAGAGCCTGGGGACTCGGAGGTGGGCTTCCCCATCTCTGGGACTGAGGTCACCGAGGTGGTCAAAAAACTCCTTGGTCGCAGGGCCCCGGGGGTGGATGAGATACGCCCGGAGTTCCTCAAGGCTCTGGATGTTGTAGGGCTGTCTTGCTTGACACATCTCTACAACATCGCATGGACATCAGGGACAGTGCCTCTGGATTGGCAGACCGGGGTGGTGGTCCCCCTCTTTAAGAAGGGGGACCGGAGGGTGTGTTCCAACTACAGAGGGATCACACTCCTCAGCCTCCCTGGAAAAGTCTATTCGGGGGTTCTGGAGAGGAGGGTCCGTCGGATAGTCGAACCTCGGATTCAGGAGGAACAGTGTGGTTTTCGTCCTGGTCGCGGAACAGTGGACCAGCTCTACACCCTTAGCAGAGTCCTGGAGGGTGCATGGGAGTTCGCCCAACCAGTCTACATGTGTTTTGTGGACTTGGAAAAGGCGTTCGACCGTGTTCCTCGGGGGATCCTGTGGGGGGTGCTCCGGGAGTATGGAGTACCGGACCCCCTGATAATGGCGGTTCGGTCCCTGTACAACCGGTGTCAGAGCTTGGTCCGCATTGCCGGCAGTAAGTCGAAACCGTTTCCAGTGAGAGTTGGACTCCGCCAGGGCTGCCCTTTGTCACCGATTCTGTTCATAACTTTTATGGGCAGAATTTCTAGGCGCAGCCAGGATGTTGAGGGGTCCGGTTTGGTGGACTCAGGATTGGGTCACTGCTTTTTGCAGATGATGTTGTCCTGTTTGCTTCATCAGGCCGTGATCTTCAGCTCTCTCTGGATCGGTTCGCAGCTGAGTGTGAAGCGGCTGGGATGGGAATCAGCACCTCCAAATCCGAGACCATGGTCCTCAGCCGGAGAAGGGTGGAGTGCCCTCTCAGGGTTGGGAGCGAGATCCTGCCCCAAGTGGAGGAGTTCAAGTATCTCGGGGTCTTGTTCACGAGTGAGGGAAGAATGGAGCGTGAGATCGACAGGCGGATCGGTGCGGCGTCCGCAGTGATGCGGGCTCTGCATCGGTCTGTCGTGGTGAAAAAGGAGCTGAGCCATAAGGCAAAGCTCTCAATTTACCGGTCAATCTATGTTCCTACCCTCACCTATGGTCATGAGCTATGGGTAGTGACCGAAAGAACGAGATCGCGAATACAAGCGGCTGAAATGAGTTTCCTCCGCAGGGTGTCTGGGCTCTCCCTTAAAGATAGGGTGAGAAGCTCAGTCATCCGGGAGGGGCTCAGAGTAGAGCCGCTGCTCCTCCGCATCGAGAGAAGTCAGATGAGGTGGCTCGGGCATCTGATCAGGATGCCTCCTGGACGCCTCCCTGGGGAGGTGTTCCGGGCACGTCCAACCGGGAGGAGGCCCCGGGGAAGACCCAGGACACGCTGGAGGGACTATGTCTCCCGGCTGGCCTGGGAACGCCTCGGGATTCTCCCGGAAGAGCTAGAAGAAGTGGCCGGGGAGAGGGAAGTCTGGGCATCTCTACTCAAGCTGCTGCCCCCGCGACCCGACCTCGGATAAGCAGAAGAGAATGGATGGATGGATGGATGGATGGATGAAGTCAATTTGCAAATGGTGCTTCAAATTTTTGACTAGCCAGAAAAGTATGTCTCAGCACAGACAAACCACTAGGCTGTATATTCTGTCTGTTATTCTACTCATTGTGCAGCAGTGATTAGTTTGCCTCACAATGTGGTGTATCATAAGAAATTTGGTTCTCAACACAACTAAAACTGTAGAAATGAAATTTGACTTTAACACTAGAATTACCAGAGTCTACGAAAAAACTCGTAGATCCGGCCCACCTTAAAACCGTTCTCACCTCTCTTTTGTCTTCTAAATGTTCCGATTATGAGGAGCAGCGAGCAGCCGGCTATTCCATCCCCCACCATCGCAGAACGTTCACTAAGTTTTCCCAGCTCATGGCTTGTTTGATTACCTGGGAGTGACTGAACTGCTGGAGTTTTAGAATAGAAATAATAGATCGCTATTTGGAATACTTGCATTTCATGCGTGTTCCGTTTCTACAGTAATCTGTGTAAACACATTGCTAAAACAGAAACTTTTTCATATTTTAGTAATAAATGTTACAAAATGTAGAATGTGTAAAGCCCGAGTTCCTAAGATCAAATAAACACTTCCACAAAAGCTTCACACACCATATAACAGATTCCGTGGCGTAGCGCGCTAAGATTTGCTTCTCAGACCGAGTAGCTTTTCTTTGCCTCACAAACATAAGTTCAATTCCCCGCTGGGGATAAAGTGTTACTTCTTTTTTTTGTTTTTAACCTCAAACGGACATAAAATTTGTAAATTGGTATGCACTGTCAGTTAATGAGATCGTTATATTTTCATGTGGGATGCTCCTTTTAAAATATTTTTTAACAATTGAGACTGCAATTAACATGAACAACTGTCCTTATAACTTATTTTTTTCAAGATCCATAACACACAGACAGACAGAGCACTGCGTAATACAGAGACAGACAGGCAGAGATATACAAACAAACAGGGAAGGCACACGTACTGAAAGAAAAAGCACTGAATAAGCGCACCCGCTCTAACATCACCCCTCCCCCGATCTGGCTCTCTAAGTAACAGCGCAAGTACAGACGCAAACCAAGTGTAATCAAGAGTCCTGGTTCGATCCCCACTCACTCCTATATTTGCCGTTTTCGGTAGTAAGCTGCTCTTTTTGTTAATATTATACAGTACACACATGCACTTGATTTGTGTCTGTACTTGCGCTGTTACTTAGAGAGTCAGATTGGGGGAGCTTATTCAGTGCTGCAGAAACAACGCGCATGTTGATTTTTTTTTTCTTTCAGTACATGTGCCTTCCCTGTTTGTTTGTATATCTCTGCCTGTCTGTCTCTGTATTATGCAGTGCTCTGTCTGTCTGTGTGTTATGGATCTTGAAAAAAATAAGTTATAAGGACGGTTTGCTGACTTGGAGCACCACTGCCTTACTGTGCCACAGAGACGCGAGTTCGATTCCCAGCTTTGAAGAAAGTGTTTTTTTTTTCCTCAAACGGACATTCAATTTATAAATTGGTATGCACTGTAAATCGTTAACTTTAAAATGTCAATCGCGGTTATTTCTGTTGATTAATTCATGCTTTTTTACTTAGAGTCAGAACAGGAGCTTTTTCAGCTTATTCAGCTTCTGATCTGACTCAAACAGCGCCAGTATAACTTCACACCCAACCTGACGCTGTTAGTTTTCAAATAATATTGCATTACTTCGACGATGTTTTCTGATTGGTACTATTCGCGTCATAAAATGATTTCTTCAAAACGTCACATATATTTGTCTCTTTCTTTTTTTAAAATGTGCGTTGTAGCACTCAGCAACTGGCCACCTGCATGTTCTTGCGCACACTAAATCAGACAGCGCTATATGCAATCATCAGATTCAAATGTTAACAGTTATATAGCACAGAATGGAAATCAGCAGTTCTTAGCATTCCACCTACTGTAACTTGCTTTCTTTTTTCTTCGGTTATAGTCTTGAATAAAAGTGCACTTGTTTTGTTATACTTTTACATCAACATATGTTCCTGTGTTTGAGCTACATGGGCATGCTCAAAAATACACGTATAATGCCACGAAAAGTGCATGCAGACACTTCAGTTCGCAAGCATTGGTACGACAATGCAGTCACAAGTACACTGCAGAGCTTTAGCAGTGTCAGATGGGAAGTGTCTGATGATTGCATATAGCGCTGAAGTTACTGCTCTTTACTATGCTTTCCTCTGCATGTCCAGGAGTACAAAAGAAACAGCATACAGCAACACATGGGGACTGGCAATACTGGGGGAAAAAAACACGCGGTCGTATGTATCGTGATACACTGCAGAACTATAGCGAGTCTTTATGTAAAAACAGCAGTGTCAGGTGGGGGGCGGTAGGGATGGATCCTGAACGCGACTGAGACAATGAAAAGTGAATTTAAAAAAAATAAAGCTAACCTTTACAAATATCATAAATTACACCAGCTGTTACAGACTGAAATCAAATGTATCTTTTTATTCTAAAATAGTGAAAATAAGAACACTTCTCAAATGGGAGTTGTGCAGGATCGAACTCATGAGCTTCTGATTCCCAGTCAGCGACTGATACTGTTACGCCACGGAAGAAGTGATAGTTAATTCATATCAATGTCTCACACTAAGGCGGGTTTTTTTGGCGGTGGCTTTTTTTTGTACCTTTTGTGAAAGTGTTTCTTTGATATTTGGACTTCAGGCTTCATACATTATATAGTTTATGCCTACATTTTGTCAATTGCTACTAGAATATATAACACGTTTCTGTTTTAACAATGTGTTTACACAGATTACTGTAGAAATGCAACTCATATGAAATGCGTGTGTTCCAAATAACAATCTTATTATTTCTACTCTAAAACTCCACTTCACTCCCAGGTAATCAATCAAGGCAAGAGCTGGGAAAAGCTTGTTTACGTTCTAAGTCGTTGGGGGGATGGCATAGCCAGCTGCTGGCAGCTTGTCTTTATCAGTACATTTAGATGACAAAAGACGCTGGCGGAGAGGTGAGAAAGGTTTTAAGAAGCGATTTAAGGTGGGCCGGATATACGAGTTTTTTCGTAGGCTCTGGTTATTCTAGTGTTAAAAAGCACCATGTGGCACTCTTCCCTAGCAATCAAGAATACATCTGTTAATGTGGAATCCTGAAAATTCCAGGGGCCTCATGTATAAACGGTGCGTACGCACAGAAATGTTGCGTACGAACGTTTCCACGCGCAAATCGCGATGTATAAAACCTAAACTTGGCGTAAAGCCACGCACATTTCCAAGGTACCTCATACCCTGGCGTACGCAATTTCTCCGCTCGGTTTTGCAGACTGGCGGCACCCAGCGTCAAAGCAGTGCTACTGTTCCTGTGTGGTCACCCTTTCTTTCTTAGATCCACATTCCTGACGTGGCTTTATAAATACACTGAAACTAACTGCATATTGTTTATTAGTGTAATGCATCTGATTGTAATTAACCTGCAGCAATATAATGGTACAGGGAATAGCCATAGTATTCCAAATACCATAACTGCTTTAGCGTTGTAACTCTCACTGCATCTTCTTCTTTCAGCTGCTCCCGTTAAGGGTTGCCACAGCAGATCATCTTTTTCCATATTACTGTCACTGCACCACTCGGAGTATTTATATCACTGTATCTGAGTGGGGAATCACAGCAGCAGCTGATTGGAAAGAGAATTATCGGTACACAGCATGAAGCAGACGCTGCCTCAGCCACAGCAAAACGCTTCAGAGACTTCCGGACTTTGCGGTTTAGAAAAAGTTTTATCCCAAGAACTATAAACGCACTCAATCAGTCCATCAAGTGCTCCTTGTGGAACTGTTTGTACTTATAAGTTCAATTACCTCACTGTAAACTTGCATTACAGTTATAATATTGCACAACCTGCGCCACTTTATAAAGCGCGTATTTACATATGATGACGATATCATTTTTAAGATGAAATGCAGCAAAATATGTTGATTATATTATACCGATAAAACTTTAACTTCATTTAAATAATCTGTATTGTTAATAATTAAACATGTAAGGACATGGTGCCGCAGCGCTAGCTAGTTCAGGGATTGCTCCTGCATTGCGTTGTATTCTTGCGCTGACGCGACACTGGAAGGATAGACAGATAGAATAATTAAACATGTACTACAAAGATATTTCAATGTTCCTTAAAAGTTTTGAAGAATCGGCGTTCTAAGCTTACAAATGGCTTAATGTCTATTACAGAGCTGATTGTGTGGCGATTGGGTATTTGGAGAAAGAAAAGTAAGGACAGGAATTGGAGGTTAGTACGTTTGAAAGAGACAGTACTGCTGTGATAAATTATTTCATTGAAGGTCGCGCATGGTGCAGCAAGCCTCTTGCGTGAGACATGAACAAGCACTGCGCCACTGTGTTCCCATGTTTAATAACATGCTTTCATTCCTATCATCATGAAAAAGATATCACATAAACATCTCAGTATTTTAATTATTCAGAGAGCTGTAATATCACGAATGTAATGGATTATGTGTCCCGTCGGAGAAAGAGAAAGCCCGTTTAAGAAGCAGGTAGTGATTCACACACATAGAGCACATAGAAGATCAAATACAGAACAAAGCATTTAACATGCTACTTAAGTTACAATGGAATTTGAGAAACTAGTAAATGAAATGATTTTAAGATGAAGTTTATGATGTTCTACTTTAATGGCAAAATAAACTACGTGATTAAAGTGGAAATTTCAAGATTAAAGTTGACATTTCGTGCTTTTTTCCCATTGTGTGCCTATTTTTTTTGTCTGTACCCTAATAAGCTTTCATATGACACTCAGAGGGTGGGCTATGACTCGCCTTTTCACGGTGACTTTGATATGTGATTTCTTTTTTATTTCGGGCACTGTGTGACTTTGTGAACTTGAGCTTTCGACTTTCTTCGACACTCTGTCACTCGATCAACTTCCTTTTGTTGATTATACCACTGTTTAAACCAACAAATAGTACATTTTTCCTTTGCCTCCACTTGGTATTCGCTGAAATTCTTATATTTTCCCCCGTGCTTTTCCCATTGTCTTTTCACAGAAGGCTATATATATTGATTTGCATATTCAAAGAGGCATAATTCTGGGAGGAGTTGGGGCGGGACAGAAGGCGCGTGCACATACGTTACTTTTCACGCTGATCGGGATTTATGTAGCGGAAGAACGTGGAAGTTTGCGTACGTACAGATTCCTGCATCTGAATTTTTCTGTGCGTACGCACATTCCCGCTTTTGTGCTTACGCCATGTTATAGTGTGAGTTCTACGCACGGCGTTATACATGAGGCCCCAGGGCACTATCATCTCCAGCACACTGCACTGGGATGAAATTAACTGCTTCTCTTGAATATAAAACACAGCAGAGTAAGCTGTACAAAATTAATATTAACAGACATCTGACATTTTTTACAATGACATATCTCTTCTCAACCAGCTTCCTCCCCTTGCAACTAAACATTTCACAACTTTCAAGTATTATACTTTCTATGTTTATCCTACATGTAAAAGCACTTTCTTTGTTTTTTTGTTTTTTTTATATACTTTGTCGATCACCACGTATTGTATATACTATGCATGTCCACATATAAGCACATAATGCAAGTTGTGTTTTGTGTGTTTTCAGCTCTAGTATTTCATTCAATGTGACTGTGTCAGCATTATTAATGTTTTCACATTTGTGTGATCAAATTCTTGTACATGACACATACTGGTTGAGTAATTTCAAGTTATCAGGATGCTAAACTCACATACTCAGATGTTTATATGTGTGCTATGCTCTTTTCATAATGGTAAATGCGAGGAACACCCAGGATCAAACCTGCAACCCCTTCATTTAAAAGCAGCTGTTCTTACCTCTACACCAACCATGCAATTGACATTGAGGTTTGGTTTTTACATATTGACAGCAACATGTAAATTGAATAATTTATTTTTCTTTGGTTATATTCTTGAATAAAGGTGCACTTGTTTTGTTATACCTTTTATGAAAGTTTTTTTTGATATTTGGACTTCAGTCTTCACACATTATACATTTCATATCAACATTTTATTCATTTTTACTATAACATGAAAATAATTCTGTTTTAGTTATGTGTTAAACATTTCTTAACTTGTTTTTCCTGTTATCCTACATTTACCCAGATCGTTGTAGACACGGAGCACACATGAAATGTATGTATTCTTAATAACAATATATTATTTCAGTCAGTCATTCTCCAACCTGCTATATACTAACAAAGGGTCACGGGGATCTGCTGGACCCAATCGCAGCCAACACAGGGCGCAAGGCATAAAAAATCCCGGGCAGGGCACCAGCCCACTGCAGGGCACACACACACACCCACACACCAAGCACACATTAGAGACAATTTAGGATCGTCAATGCACCTAACCTGCATGTCTTTGGACTTTGGGAGAAAACCGGAGCACCCAGAGGAAACCCATACAGACACGGGGAGAACATGCAAACTGCACGCAGTGAGGACCCTGGAAGCAAATCCAGGTCTCCTAACTGTCGAGGCAGCAGCGCTACCACTGCGCCACCATGCTGCCCTACAATGTATTATTTGCCCTATACAATTCCAGACACCTCACACCCAGATAAACAGACTTGAGCTGGGAGAACTTCATCTGTATCGGTGGGGGATGGGATTGCAGGCTGCTTACTGTTTGTGCTAATTGATTAATTTGCAAAATAAATAAATAAAATAATTTTGCTGATGAAAAGGTGAGAAGGAATTTAAGGTGGCCTGGCATTACGACTTTTTTCGGAGGCTTCTGGGATTCTAGTGTTAAGCTAAAGTACTTTTTTATTTTTAATTTTTTGAATGTATTTTCTTATTTCTAGACCCGGGCTATCCCTTTTGCTGTCCATGCTGTGGTCACAACATCTGATCTGGAGTTCAATAAGGCTGTACTGGATTTCGGGCACTGCTCCATTTTTCACTCCGTTCAGCTCAGCATTAAAATAACAAACCACTCACTCCTCCCACAGGACTTTGGCTTTGTGCAGCTCCCACAGGTAATTAAATTTGTTCTTCCAGTGTTGTATAAGGTATCCACATTTTAGTAAAAGATACAATACCTTTCTGGAAAGTGATACAAATAAAAGTTTGAAAGTTTTTGATAATAATTGTACTAAAGTATAAAAGATACAATTAAGTGTAGGATCTCTCTCTCTCTCTCTCTCTCTCTCTCTCTGTTTTATATGTAGTCAAAAGTTCTTACAAACTTAAAATATTTCAGATGACCATTTTTTGATTTTCAATAGTATTACAATCAATATAGTATATGAACCATGTAACTGCAGCTTGAAGCAGTGACATACTGGACATCTTAAGGACACTAATAAGAGAGGCATACAAGTCCAGTCTACTTTAAGAATGGACAAATTTTTTCTCAAGAACCCCTTCATAGAATAAATATTCATAACAATAACACCTAATTACCCCCATTTTTGTTTTAATAGTATTAAACTAAATGAAAAAAATACAGAATTAGTTTAATAATAACATTCATCAAAGCAAATTCTAATAAGGCATTGCACATCATTAAATAATATTTAATAAAGTCCATTACCTTGAATGTATCACTTCTAGTTTCACATTTAACACTAGAATTACCAAAGCCTACAAAAAAACTCTTTTGTCTTGTAAATGTGTCGATAAGCACAAGCAGCCTGCTATACCATCCCCCCACCACCGCAGAAAGGTCCCAGCTCAAGCCTTCATTATCTTGGAGTGAAGTGCTGCAGTTTTAGAGGGGAAATAATAGATCGTTATTTGGAACACATGCATTTCATGTGTATTCCATATCTACAACAATCTATGTAAACACATCGTTAAAACAGAAACTTTTTTCATGTTTTAGTAATAAATGACAAAATGTCGACATGAACTGTATAATGTCTGAAGCCTAAAGTCCAAATATCAAATAAACACTTTCACAAAAGGTGCAAGTGCAATATGACAGCTTCCGTGGTGCAATATATACAATCATCAAATTCAAATGTTAACTGTTCCCACACATCCAAGAACTATCCTTCCTACATTTACGACATGTGTACCTGTTGCAATGTACACACTTCTCTCTATTCTTTGGTTCCTATTGCATTGAAGGGGTGCCTGACACTGACTGCTTTTTTGGGCGAAGCGGCGGTCTTGGAACAGAAGCTTGTCGATGTTGCATTCTCTTTTTCTTTTTCCATCGCTTTTTTTTCTAAGAAGCGACAAGGAAGTTCCTCTGCAAGGTGAGCAAAGAACACTCTTCTTTTCTCAGTGGACCCGTGCATGCCTTGTACAGTAAATGTGCATTCATCACCGCCAAGTCAAGCATGTTGTAGCACTCAGCAACTGGCCACCTGTGTGTTCCTGCTCACATTGAATAAGCTCATGCCTTGTGGTCCATGATGTCAACACATCATCGGGGAAAAAAAGAGAGACAAATATATCAGAAAACATCGTCACACTAATGCAATATTATTTGAAAATGAACAGCGTCAGATCGGGTGTAAATTTATGGTACTTTTAAAAGTTAGCTTTTTTTTCCCACTTTTATTCTCTCTGTCACGATCACACTGTCCCTCCCCATCCTCCTAATCTGACCCTAACTAATAGTGTCAGGATAAATTTACACCCGATCTGACACTGTTCAGTGAGATACGAAGAAGGCAGATTCACCAGCTTTTGTGTGTCAGCTTTTATACCCCCAGTTATACAGTTATTCCCAGTTTCAAATAAAAACTAACAGCGTCAGATCTCTTGTATTGTGATCGTGACTGAGAGAATAAAAGTGAAAAAAATGCTTTTTTGTAAAAACTTTTATAAGTACTATAAATTTACATCAGCTGTTACAGACGCAAATCAAATGCGTGCTTTTATTGTATGATATTAACAATAAGAGCAGCTCACTACTCAAAATAGTAAATTTGCACGGTACCCAGGATTGATCCCACGGCCTCTTGATTACAAGTCAGCAGTTCTTACTGCTGCACCACGGAAGCTGTTGTATTGCACTTGCACCTTTTATGAAAGTTTTTATTTGATATTTGGACTTCAGACTTCACACATTATACAGTTCATGTCGACATTTTGTCATTTTTTACTAAAACACGAGAAACGTTTCTGTTTTAGCAATGTTTCTGTTTTAGCGATGTGTTTACATAGATTGTTGTAGATACGGAACACACACATGAAATGCATGTGTTCCAAATAACGATCTATTATTTCCCCTCTAAATCTCCAGCACTTCTCTCCAAGATAATGAAGGCTTGAGCTGGGCCCTTTCTGCAGCGGTTGGGGGGATGGTATAGCAGGCTGCTTGCTGCTTGTGGCTATCGACACATTTACAAGACAAAAAACGCTGACGGAGAGGTGCAAAGGGATTTAAGGTGGGATGGAATTATGAGTTTTTTCGTAGGCTTTGGTAATTCTAGAGTTAAAGGAATGGCCTTTTGGCTTATTTTAGGCTTTTCTAAGTAGTTCACAATCTGTTTTAGAGCCATGATGTCCAGGATAATGTAAGACAGCACATAAATGCACAACTATACTTTGCATTAGCTTGAGGATTAGCCCCACCCTGTTTGGCAGCCTGCCGTGAGGAAAGTGTCTAAACTCTGCATCTGCTGTGAGAGTGATGGAGACGGACTGCTCATCACTAACATTCAAACCTACCACGTGCTGCAGGCTGCGGCAAGGTGTAATTGAAATGACTGATTAGGTAATCGTGTTGGAAGAGAGGAGAGATTTAACCAGGTTAACCTGGTTAATTTATTATCAATCAATTATCAGCAATAATGCTAGAAATTAATTAAATAATTCAGTAAGGACCCCACTATATTTACCTTACCCTTCTCTGTCTCTTGCCATTACACTTATATCCAGGTAACTAAAGCACACTTGTTTTAAGAAGTAGAGTAACACAATTTATTGATAAACATAAGTATTAAAGAAATATGATAACTGCATATATGTATTGATGTATAAGACACAACACAGACATATTACACAGACAATCATATAGCATAGGCTGGCTTACTGATTATTTAGAGTTTTAATTTATCTTGAAAGAGATAAATAGTTTTGCGATATCAAGTCTTTAAAGGTGATATCCAATGTTGTGTGGAGTTGTTGTTTTATTATTGCTCCGTTTTCAAGTAGAGTGTTCTTCTTGCATTGGAGTGCACTCTTTCTCTTTTCTGCATAATTCTTTATTTGTGATGTACTGTGATGCTGGTGTCTCAGCTCACTTTCTGCTGTGTCTTCTACAACTTTGTAGAGAAAACCATTACTCTTTCTGGATCAAGAGTTAAGATGCTGAAGTTCCCCTTTTGAAGTAATGGCTGTTTCTCAGCAGACTGAGCTCAACTCTTAGACTGGCCCATTGGATCTCAGAGAGAAGAGATTTTCAGTTTCAGCTACCCAAAAAGCAGATATTGCCAGCTTTCTAGAAGGGCATTTGTAGAGTGAGAGCACAGTTTTCCCCTGGGGAAGAGTCATCAGGGAGCTCAGTAAGAGAATCCCTATGTTCCTCTCAGGGTTTCTCTACAGGAATAGGATGCAGCTAGTTTTTAAGAAATTTGTATCCTCTCACGACTGGATTAAAGTCACTTCCATTTACAAAATAAGTGTAATCCCATAGATGTATTGTTTTGTTCATCACAGTTGTCATTCATCAATTTATAGCTGTTTGTTCTGGCTCTAATTTATACCTTTGTCATCAGATGAAATATAGGTTTGTCCTGGTACAAAGAGCTTGGTCACTTGCCTTGAAATGTAGTAGGAGAAGATGAAGCTAATGTCCTCACCTCTGTTAAATCTGCTTTCATAACAGGCCTTGTGTGTCTAGTTGTGGTGGACTGATTTCTACCATAAAGGTTGAGAAATATTTTGTATGTCTTTATTTGTAATCTAGACAAGCAACTGTAATACTAATTACATGTAAGCAAATGTAATACTGATTTACATATACAGGTAGTCCCCAGGTTACGGACATCCGACCTGCGACATACGAATGGGGCTGCAGCTGCGAAGCATGTGCCTCAGTAACTGCCGCTCCATCATCTTCGGCCTGGGGACGCTGCAAGCGGTGGCTGGACGGAGGCTGGAGGGGGTCGATTTTGCTGCTCGCGCAGTGTAGTGTAGTGTCCGTCGGGCGGCTCCCGGCGGCAAGCGGTTTCACTGCCCAACCCACCACACACGGCTGCCCCGTTCGTTCTAGTTGGGCGGCTGGTAATGCTGCAAGTGGTGACCTTGTTGTGGCTGAATGGAGGCCATTGAGGGTGAATGGGGAATCGGGGGGTAGCATTGTAGTGTGCTTCGGATGGCTGCGTGTTGAATGGGGGCAGTGGTGTGGCAGACACTACAGGCAGCACACTGTGACTGTGATGTGGGCTGGTGATGAACCGCCCCTCGCTGCCCCCATTCATTCTCAATAGCAAGCCTGCTTGTACTATTACGCACATAGCAGGAAGTTGTCTCTTGTCAGTACAGGGTGGTCCATATCTAATTCTGCAGATCCAGATCATCTGGATGTCTTTGATTTATGCAGGGACTATTCCAGTTTGGTGTGAAGACGATTCTTCGTGTCGTCAGTTTGCATGCTTCTCGATGGCCCGGGATTTTTCGGGTGATTTTCTATGTAATAAACTGAATAACTTCTAGCATAATGAAAATTGCAAAATTAGATCTGGACCACCCTATACATCAGACATGTTGACGACTGGTGTCTAACCTGCTGTGATAGCGTGTACAGTGCTGTACAGAAGAGCTCATCTTAACCTTTTGTCTTCACCCTTCACGAATGTCTCTGAAACACAAATCTGATGCAAGTGCTGGTGCTACAGTAAAGAAGAGAAAAACCATCACCATTGAAAATAAAGTAGAAATAATAAAAAGGTCAGAAAGAGGTGAAACTCCATCATTCATTGGCAGAGCACTTGGTTGCAGTCGGTCAACAATAACATTTATTAAAGTAATGTACCTGTTCCGACTTACATACAAATTCAACTTAAGTACAAACCTACAGTCCCTATCTCGTACGTAACCCGGGGACTGCCTGTATAATAATAGTGTTTCAGGAGACATATTTTACTACATTGATGAAAACAGCAGTACTATAATGTTTACCTAATCAACTCCCCCAGTCTTTAGTACTCACCTAGGATGTGGAATTTAGGATGAGGGGGATGGAGCATAAGGCCAGCTTGGTAAGAGTGGCTGTGTTTGGACTTAGAGCCAAGTCCATGTTTCATAACATGATATCTGTGGTGCCAAAATGTATTTTAAGTGTTGTGAGAAGGAATGGAAACATTACAAAGTGGTGAATAATTTACCGTCCCAACTTTTTTTGGAATGTGTTGCATGCCTGAAATACAGAAAAGGATGTATATTAAGAAATGAAATGAAGTTGACCAGACAGAGCATGAAATATCTTGGGTTCATACTGTCTGCAATGAAATAAAAGTCAAGCTAAATTTAAGAATCACTGCATTTTTTTGCATTTTCCATACCATTTTTTTTGATTTGAGAGAGACAAAGAGTTGGTGGATGTTCAGTCAAATAAAGACTGAGCACAAAAAATCAAAGGTGAAAAAGTTAGTAACTTCTTAAGGGGTGCAGAAACGACAAAGCGACAATGCAACCAGTGGTGTGAGTATGAAGCTCCATGAAACTTCTGAAGCTACTTCCTGATTGTGCCAAAAAAAGATCTAAAGTTTCAAAAATAGTGACATCTGGAGGGTTAAATAAATCGCAGCAGCCACAAGATTGACACAACTGATGGAGTAAGCACACATACAACCCTTGTTAATCGCATAGCTTCAGTCTGTCAATAAAAGCCTAAGAATGCTGTTTGTTCATTTTGATGTTATGATAATCATATTGTCAATAAAATGTTGAAATAAATGTACATAATAGTATGGGTTACAATTTTCTACAACAAAATAATGTTTAAATGTGTTCTCCTAAAGATGTTATTTTTTGCTGGTGTGAGCACTGTAGCAACACGGCAGTGCTCACCTGCACTGGATGCCAGTGGATTCTCTGCCCTTTTAGGTAGCTCATTATTCTTGGAGGGATCACTCATTTTTGCTGCAGTAGTTTTAAATAATTTGCTGCTTTTGACAGGCTTGCTGTTTTTCTGGCAATAAATCTGCCTATTTGAATGACGAAATGCTAATTACTAGTATCGGTGACTCTACATAGGGTTGCCATCCCTTCTTTGTTTTATAGACTCATTCTGTATTTGAAATTAACATATTGCGTTACTTAACAAATCAATACTGAATGCTATTTGTTTATACATCACTCATAGAATTTGAAAATCATCTATAATACAATCATCAAATATAATCAAGTTTTTTCTTAATAAAACATTTAAAGGTATGTTGGCTAAACAAACAGACGAGCAAAATTAGCTCTCTCATGGAGCATTTTCTTTTGCAAATGATGATGCATGCGATGTCAAAAGGCATGTCGCTGGAGAGAGGCACACTATTAATATGAGAGGGAGCACCCAGAGTTATTTCAAATTCCTTGTGTTTCATACATTACCTGAAGCAGACATAGTAATGATGCATTATTGATATTTGAATACACTAATTTCATTAATAGTCTTCTTTTTCTTCTTCTTTTGGGGTTGCCACAGCGGATCATCTTCTTCCATATCTTTCTGTCCTCTGCATCTTGTTCTGTTACACCCTTCACCTGCATGTCCTCTCTCACCACATCCATAAAGCTCCTCTTAGGTCTTCCTCTTTTCCTCTTATCTGGCAGCTCTATCCTTAACATCCTTCTCACCTCTCTGACTTTGTCTCCCAACCGTCCAACTTGAGCTGACCCTCTAATGTACTCATTTCTAATCCTATCCATCCTTGTCACACCCAGTGCAAATCTTAGCATCTTTAACTTTGCCACCTCCAGCTCTGGTCAGTGCCACCATCTCCAACCCATATAACAAAACTGGTCTCACTGCATCTGTCACTCCTACCGCAGACTTCATCACTGTCACACTTTACTCGTACATATCCTGTACCACTCTTACATACTTCTCTGCCACTCCCGACTTCCTCATACAATACCACAACTCATCCCTATCATATGCTTTCTCCAGTTCCACAAAGACACAATGCAACTATTTCTGGCTTTCTCTATGCTTCTCCATCAACATCCTCAGAGCAAACATTGCATCTGTGGTGATCTTTCTTAGCATGAAACCATACTGCTGCTCACTAATCATCACCTCACTTCTTAACCTAGCTTCCACTACTCTTTCCCATAACTTCATTCTGTGGCTCATCAATTTTATCCCCCTGTAGTTACTACAGTCCTGTGCATCCCCCTTATTCTTAATTATCAGCACCAGTACACTTCTTCTCCACTCCTCAGGCATACCCTCACTTTCCAAGATTCCATTCAACAATCTGGTTAAAAACTCCACTGCCATCTCTCCTAAACACCTCCATGCTTCCACAGGTATCATCTGGACCAACGGCCTTTTCCAGTTTTCATCCTCTTCATAGCTCTCCTTGCTAATCCGTTGCACTTCCTGATTCACTATCTCCCCATCATCCAACCTTCTCTCTCTCTCGTTCTTTTCTTTCATCAGCCTCTCAAAGTGCTCTTTCCATCTACTCAACACATTCTCCTCACTTGTGAATATGTTTCCATCTTTATCCTTTTTCACCCTAACCTGCTGCACATCTTTCCCTGCTCGGTCCCTCTGTCTCACAAGTCGGTACAGGTCCTTTTCTCCCTCCTTAGTGTCCAACCTCTCATACAACTCATCATACGCCTTTTCTTTATCCTTCACCACCTCTCTCTTCACCTTGCGCCTTATCTTCTTGTACTCTTGTCTACTTTCTGCATCTCTCTGACTATCCCACTTCTTCTTCGCCATCCTCTTCCTCTATATACTCTCCTGTACTTTTCCATCCTACCACCAGGTTTCCTTTTCCTCCTTCCTCTGTCCAGATGTCATGCCAAGCACCCTTCTTGCTGACACCCTTACTACATCTGCAGTAGTTGCCCAGCTGTCTGGTAACTCTTCACTGCCACCCAGTGCCTGTCTCACCTCCTCCCTAAACTCAACCTTGCAGTCTTCCTTTTTCAACTTCCACCATTTGATCACCCTTCACTCTCTTCCTCTTCTTGATCTCTAACGTCATCCTACAGACTACCATCCTATGCTGTTTAACTACACTTTCCCCTGCCACCACTTTTCAGTCTTCAATCTCCTTCAGATAAACTCTTCTGCATAGGATGTAATCTACCTGTGTGCATCTTCCTCCACTCTTGAACGTCATTCTTTGTTCCTCCCTCTTCTTAAAATACGTATTCACCACAGCAATGTCCATCCTTTTGGCAAAATCCACTATTCTCTGACCTTCTTCATTCCTCTCCTTGACACCATACCTACCCATCAGCTTCTCGTCTCCACTGTTCCCTTCACCAACATGCCCACTGAAATCCGCTCCAATCACCACTTTCTGTCCCTTGGGTACACTGTTCATCACTTCATCCAACTCACTCCAGAAATCTTCTTTCTCATCCATCGCACACCCAACTTGTGGGACATATGCACTAATGACATTCATCATCCCGCCTCAGTTTCCAGCTTCATAATCATCACTCTGTCTGACACTGACACTTTTCACCTCTAAAACACTCCTGACATACTGTTCCTTCAGAATAACACCTACCCCATTTCTCCTCCCATCCACACCATGATAGAACAATTTGAATCCACCTCCGATCCACCTGGCCTTACTCCCCTTCCATTTGGTCTCTTTTATGCACAATATATCAGCCTTCCTTCTCTCCATCATATCTGCTAACTCTCTCCCCTTACCAGTCATACTGCCAACATTCAAAGTTCCTACCCTCAGTTCTGCTCTCTTTACCTTCCTCCTCTCCTCCTGCCTCCGGATACGTCTCCCCCTTCTTCCTGTCCTTTTCCTGCCAACAGTAGCCCAATTTCCGCCAGCACCCTGTTGGCTAACAGTACTGGTGGCGGTTGTTGTTGACCCGGGGCTCGACCGATCCGATATGGAAATTTGTATTGTTATCCACATATTGTTTTGGCAAAATTTTACACCGGATGCCCTTCATGGCATAACCTTCCCCATTTATCCGGGCTTGGGACCGGCACAAAGAAACACACTGGTTTGTGTATCCTCTGTGGCTGGGTTAATTAATAGTAAATATGTAAAATTTAATTTGAGCTTAACATATACCCTAGCACTTGGAACTTCCTACGACACAGCAGCAGCACTGCCACTGCATCACCATGCCATGCATTCCTTGGTTATTAGCATATTTAAATGTGGCCTTAAAAATGTTTTAAGAAAAAAATACATATTTCAGACTTTTTGTTGTGACATAGTACATCTGCCTAGTCAACACTCAATGATTCCTCAGCAAACAATCACAAATAAGATTAAAACGTAGTACTACCTCAGTAAGCGCTCAGTGTCAATGGACTGACGCCCTGTCCAGTGATTACTGTCTTCCTCATGATGCTTGCTTGGATGGGCCCTGGCTTTTCCCTTGACCTTGTTCAAGAAAAGAGGGGTTTACAAAATAGTTGGATGGATTCCCTTCCATTAATGTGCAAATCTGAGACATGAACGTTGTTAGGAAAATTCCAGGAATCTTGAAAAAAAATGAGCCAGCAGAACTAACCATATCTATAAGGTGGACATGTTTCTGGGAAAGAACTCGCACCGCAGCACACACACACAAATGCACACATTGACCATATTGCCATCACTGGCGTCAAAAAAATGTCCTGGATCATTTTGTTTTTGACATGTGCAGTATAACTGCATTTGGGGAGTCTGTCTTTTAGGGTATACAGTGATGTAAGCACCCGCTGCACACTGAGTAATATTTCCTCCATTACTTGAAACTATCCCACATTTTGGGAAGTTGTGTGGTTCTAAACATTTCAGTGTTCCACCCACCTATTTATTTCTTGAACCTCCACAAACCAGTTTTATGGATACAGAGAGAAGTTGTGAATTCCATTAGCACTAAACAAAAATTAAGACAGGAATGCTCCCCCATTCCCCAGAGATGTTAAATGTTAAAAGACATTTTTTTCATGAATAGAAAGAGATCATTGACTGGGCTGACTGGCAAGTCAAAGGAGTTCAATCCTATTAAGAGAAACACCAGTAAAACATACAAGTTTTACTTTTTTAACTTCGATCCTATAGCAGTAATATACAGTATTTGTTAGAATATTCACAAAGCTTTTCTGTGCCACTCAAATAAAATGTTTTTCTTGCTTCTGTAACCAGTTCAATTGAATAATAATAATAAACAAGCGGTGATCTACATGTTGCTGTTTCTATTTTCTTTTACAATATTACTGATTAACATTATGACTCATATTATTTTAGTGTTTGTGCCCTGTGAATGAGCAGCACCCTCTGAGGATTATTTGCACTCAATGTTGTCAGGAAAAGAGTGGGTGAAGTTTGGTGTAGGGATATGCAAATTAGCAAAGACAATTCTTTGTGTCTCCTCAAGAAGTGCTAATAGCATTCAAATTTTGGAACAGTAGATCATGCTATAGAATCAACACACAACAATATAATTCCTTATACAGTGGATTCAATTTTACTTTTTCACAGTGCCGCCTAACTCACACATGTGCAATATCAATGATAAAATGAAAGTAAATGAAAACTGTTTAATTTATTCCACCATAACCAATGTCATTTAAATTGTTTAAGTCAAAGCCCTCACATCTAATAAAGCACCAAACAGGAGTGCCTGTTAGCCGTGTTTCACCTTGCTTTCTGTTTCATTAACTTTGTGCTAAAGACAGACCAATTTTGGCATGGGTGTGCTCATATCAGTTAAGCAACAGAACCGTCAAAGAGTACTCATCTCACTGATACTGTGTTCTGGATTGAGCCGATCAGAACTAACTTGTCACTACAAGGTGTCAATGGCTCAAATACTTTAAATATCTTATGAAACATACACATCTCTCAATGGCTCTGCAATGAGTATATTTTTGTTAGGCTCAGTTTGCTGTCAAGACCAGATTTTTTCCTTTCCATAGGTGAGACACTGAAGCTTTTGCAGCCTGTTTTCATGACCTGCTACAGGAGCGTACAGATGCTATACAGTAATAAAGATAATAGGGAAAGCTGTACAGATATTAAGATGGTGAAGATTAATAAAAAAGAATAATAACAACACGTTCAATTTTTATGAAGTATGCAACTTAACTAATTTGATAATTAAAGTAAAATCACTTCTTTTCTTGTGTTCCTGAGGCACATTTTTAACCTAGCTTTAACAAAGCATGCACACCATTGTTTTTCAGGTTTCGTACAATGCAATGCAAAAAGTGGTGTGCACTCATGCTTGAAGTGATCAGTTAGGCCAGACTGGCGGAAAAGGCAACTTGGGCCAATAAGGAGGTTAAAGAGCACGGGCTTAGCTACACAGCCACCATTTTATGCACATCTCAGTTTAATTCCAAATAAAAATAAGCTATATCAGGGATATGTAAAGCTCCAATGTATATATCATAATTTACTATGACTTAAAATCGAGCAGCAAACACATTGGTGTGTAATGAAAATCCAATCTATTCTAAACAATAAAATGTGACTGCTTAATCCAGCATTACAGTTTCCCAAATTTTTGGAATACTAAGATTTATAATTTAAATTATAGTACTTCAGTAATAAAATGCAATAAAGTATTTATAGCATGATAAGTTGTTCAATTCATTTAAATAATGTGTTTTCAATTTGTTATGTGGAGAATCAGGAAGAAGAAAAGGGAAGGACAAGAGCCCAGCGGCTGAAAAACAGTACAACCATACGTAATATGTAATGAAATTTATTTGCTTTATTTAATGATTGTGGAAAAATAACATTATATAAATTAAAGATACGTATATATAAAGAATTTACCAATAGCCACCAGGTTGGCTAAGCAGTAAAACATGTATCTATAAAGCTTTAGAAACACCACAACAGGACATATGCGTGCATACAAACAGGAATATGTCAAAGTAGAAACTCACCTTGTGTGCAACTTACTCAATATTTGTTCAGTACAACTTTTTTAGGACTGTCCGTGCCCGGGTCATTCACAGTGATCGAACATAGCACTTGTGATAAAGCCTGACTGTACATGTAGAATGCATGAAGCTTTGCAGAAACACTTCCAAAATTATGTATTTTACTAAAGCACATTCACCATATTTTACTAAAGTACATTCATATAACTGGGCTCTCAGGTACCAATCTGTTGGTGAAATGCGTGCAAAAACAATGAAAGAACATGGAGGTGCTTGTGTCTTTTGATTCACTGGTGTGGCATGACAGAGTATGCTAAAAGTTACCACACTATCAAATATCTGGTACTGTATAATAGTCTAGATTGTTCTCTATAATTAAACCTTAATTTTTCTAATCTCAAAAAGTCTGACTGCCAGAAGCAACCTAAAATATACTTGGCGAAAGAAGAAAAAAGATATTGCTGCAAAAGTTCTAAGGAAAGTACTTGTTGTTGCTGAAGCTATTTTAACAATATTTTAGGAACTATGTTTTTTGCTGTGAGGTTTTATTTTTTGGTGTTGTCAATTAATATTAGAATCCCTGAAGCATACGAAAAAAGTCATAATGCCCGGCCACCTTAAATTCCTTCGCAGCTCTTCATCAGCGTCTTTGTTTTGCAAATGTGTCAATCAGCACAAGCACCAAGCAGCCTGCTATTTCATCCCCCATTGACACAGCTGAAGTTCTCCCTGCTCAAGTCTGTTTATCTGGGTGTGAAGTCCCAGGAGTTGCATAGGGTAAATAATGTATCATCATTTGGAATGCCTAAATTTCATTTGTGTTCCGTGCCTACAATGATCTAGGTAAATGTAGGATGATAGGAAATTCAAGGCAAGAAATGTTGAACACATTACTAAAACAGAAACTTTATTAATGTTATAATAATGACAAAATGTTGACGTGAAGTGTATAATATGTGAAGACTGAATTCCAAATATCAAATAAACACTTTCACAAAAGATATAACAAAACAAGTGTGCCTTTATTCAAGAATATAACCGAAGAAAAAAGAAATTATTCAATTTATATGTTGCTATCAGTATGTAAAAACTGAAGTCCATTTATCAATTGCATAGGTGTGTTAGAGGTAAGAACGGCTGCTTCTAAAGAGGTTGCGGGTTTGATCCTCGGTCTTCCCTACATTTTCCATTATGAGTAGTGAGCCGCTATTATTATTACTATAATATAATAAAAACATATATTTGTTTTGAGTGTGTAACAGCCGGTGTAAAGGTTTGATACTTGTAAAAGATATCACTGAAGGGATATAAGCAGACACACATGTAGCAGGGCTACATAGTAGTGCTGGGCGGTATACCGGTTCATACCGAAAACCGTTTTTTATTTTTTTTATGATATGGATTTTTCTTATACCGCAACACCGGTTTAAATTGCCTAAATGACGTTCGGAACGTGGCGCAGCGGGAAACTGTTCAAGTGGGGACCTTTTTCACTGCTACACCGCTAAACACAGATTTGTTGCACTAGGGCTCTTTTTCACTGCTACACCACCAAATAGTGGGCGGTAGCATAGGTATGCCGCGTGGTGAAAATGGACAGAGAGCATTCCGAAACTGAACTAAAAGTAAAGTTGAACATGATGAACAGAAGAACTTTTGCCGAAAAAAAGGAGTCACGTCCGTCGCCTGGAGATACTTTAGTTTTAAAAGGTCAGATGTGTAAATACTGTTTCTATGCTACTGGATAATACTGCTAGCCAAGTTGTACTTGTTTTTGTACTTGCTAGTGTATGTTTTGCTTGTATTCATCCTGCAATGTGGTGGCGACTCGTTCAGAGATGGGCGCAACTCTGAATGGATGGCATAGTTAAACATGTATAACGAAGATATTTTTAAAGTTCTGAACACTCCATCGGCTAAGTTAATAACTAGTTTTAATTTCACAAAGACGTTTATTGTGTGGTGATTGGTAATGTGGAGAAAGAAAAAGGAAAGATAGGAACTGGGGTTTTGGTAGAGAGCAGGAATATCATGAAGTGAATGGATTCTGTGCGGTGATTGCTGCAGGCGCCTGCTCTTAGTGCGGAGGAAGTCAGTTTAAGAAGCGTAGTGATTAACGACTGGGTCGGGGAACACTTAACACATAAGTATTTGATGTGCTACATTAACTTGTGACAGGGTTTGAGAAAATCTAGTAAATTAAACATTGATTTTAGGATGAAGTTTAGTTTACAACATTCTACTTTAATTATAACATAAACTATGAGAATAAAGTGGAAATGTCGACTTTAATCTTGACATAGTCAACATGTCGAATTTATTCTCGACATATAGTTTGTTTTTTTCTTCCGTGTCCATATTTTTTTTTCTTCACAGTGGCCCTAATGCGCTTTCATAGGGCTATACCACAAACAGCATTATAAATGCAAGTTGCAGTTTTTATTATTTATGTATATAGCTTAGCTTGAAGCAAGGTCCATATTAATGCAGTTTGCCTAAATGATGGTACAGTTGGTAAGATGTCATCACCAAGTTGCACTTGTTTTATTTTATTTTAATTTGGTGAATACTGTGTAATGCACCTGGGCTTGAAGCCTTGAAGTAATGGTGCAACTATCAGTAATACTATTATGTATTTTATTGTTATTATTTATTAGTTTAAATATTATGCAGTTTAATGATGGTAAAATTGTTTAAAAAGTCACTTTAACGTGTCAGTGGACAGAGATTGTTAACATTAACAGAAAGTGTAGTTGGTTTACAAAAAATATTTACTATTTATTCCTTTTCTAAGACGTGTTCAGTGCAATCCAACTTTTGACAAACACCTCTGGATATTTTACTAAGTCTAAATGCCTCTTTGGATGGTTGAAAATATGTTGTCAAAATCATAGTTTAAGCTTTTGCAAAATTTGTTCAATTAAAGGTTCTATATTTTGACTGCATCTGTCATGCAATGTGATTCCTTCTCTTTAGTGCCACCCCCTTGAAAACTATCACTTTATGGGGCCATGCAAACCTAGATTAATACTTGTGTGCACATTAAAATGTCTTTTTGTATGATGTACAATTCTCATAACAGTCTAATAGGTTATTCTTAGCCAGTCTACTGCAGTAATTGCAGTGGAAAATGTGGTTAACATCCACTCATGCATGGGGAAAAAAATACTGTCTAATACCGTGAAACCGGCAGAATTTAGAAAAATACCGTAATATAGAATTTTGGTCATGCCGCCCACCTCTACTACATAGTTAGTGTTGCAAATGTCAGTTCTGAGTGTGTCTCGTTTCCATTGTCCCATTTGCTGTTTGTGTGTGTATCAGTAAATGCCGTCCCCGTAAAGGGGGACGGATGATGGAAGAAGACCACAGCCTCTAACCTGGAAAACACCTGTTCGCAATTAATCAATTACAGCCGTCACAGGACTATTTAAGTAATCAGAGAGGAGAGAGGGAGGGAGAGAAGAGAGGAGAAAGGAGACCATTTTTTTTCAACCACGTATCAACTTACTTGCTGTTTTTTCACATCGCGCCTTTGCATCAGTTTGTTTTTCATTTTGCCAGACTGTCTTTCATCCTTCATCTGCTGAGACCCCGGGGTCGATTCGCCATCCACCATACGCCAAGGAATCACGGTGAGGTTGCTCCATTTGCCGGGAAAATCAAACAACGCATTTACCACTAGTTCAGTCATCCGTATTCAGGACAGTTTTTATAACTGGACTCAAGTTCACAATCATTCAGTATAGCATTCATTTTTGTTATTCGTGTTGTGTGTTATATGTTACAGGGGCAAGGGAGGGTTTTGTTGTATTTATATATGGTGGTGTCTCATTGTTGATGTGGCGGAGGGATATTTATATGTTTCTATTTTTGCATTTGTCTTGTGGTTTTGTTTAATATATTTAATCAGTTTATTTTTACATCATCAGCTTTTTGCGTGCTTATATTTACACCATCGATTGTGGGGGAAAAGTGTAATTTGTTAAGAGGTACGGCTTGATAGTTAGATTCATCTCAGTAAATTATCCAGGCCACAGGTCTTGGAGGTGTAGCTGCCGGCTGGGTAAGGGGTCGGCCATTACACACAAATGCTGGTGAATCTTGTCTTCTTCGTATCTTGTTGTTAGTTGAATTTTTTTAATTCAGTTTTATTCGTGAATAAAAGCACACTTGTTTTGTTATACCTTTGCAAAAGTGTTTATTTTCTGTTCCAGTAACCACTTGAATGATATCAAATCTGTCTCTGCCTCTCTCACGCATGCACACACACATCCACACATGAAAACGCTATGTCATTTGAACAAAATTTGTCATTTGAACATTGTTTTTTTTTTTTTTTTTTCAATCTTGCCCAGTCTCTGCATTATGGTTCATGGTACTGGGAATGCAGACAGACTTCTTGTTTTTGGGCGCATACACCGTCAGCATGGCACTACCAGATCTAAATACTAGCATGGAGAATTGCACGCATACTTAAGTGACTTTAACTGCAGGTGGAAGTTCCCGTCCCACTTTATGGTGTCAAGCGGTGTATGTATTGCAGTGCAGCAGTTCATTAGCCAGCGAAAGTGATGTGAAGAAGTTGTCTGTTGTTACGGTTCTGCCTTTGTCCAGAAATGGCTTTATGACCACAGTCTCGGAAAGTACTTCTTCCATGAGATGACTGGGATCTTTTCCTAAATAAGGAGTAGCATTGCACATGCACATGAAAATCTGTCATTTTTAACATATTCTGCACAGGTGTCTTTGTTGTCAAATGCCAAATGTCACATGACAGTATGATAGCGGGCACGGGGCGTTGTATCTTTGATTGCCCTGGGTTGTAACTCAAAATGCAACTATCAACAAAACATTGCCATATGTCCGAAATCGCAGCAAACCTGTAGTTTTTCACACGTTCTACACGGGTATCTTTGTTGTCAAAGCACAAATGCCACATGATAGTCTGATAGCAGTCACCGTATCTTTGATTACCGGTACAGCAAATGGTTCTGACCAGGCATCAACCACAGCACCAACTGTGGTCATCGCTGCTCTTCTGAAAATAATGGAGATATACACCATCAACTCAGAGAGAGAAAGGCAAGTTCGTTGTACCACGTGAACATGACTGAGAGAATAGAACTAATTAAAAAAAACGCTAACTTTTACAAGTACCAAAAATTTACAATGGGTGTTACAGACTCAAATCAAATGTATGTTTTTATTATATAATAGTAATAATAACAGCAGCTCACTACTCATAATGGTAAATGCAGGGAAGACTCACACTCGAACTTGCAACCTCTTGATTTAGAAGCTCCCATTCTTACCTCTATCCCACCCATGCGATTGATAAGTGGGCTTCGGTTTTTACATATTGACAGCAACATGTAAATTTAAGAATTTCTTCTTTTCTGGTTATATTCTTGCATAAAGTCACATTTGTTTAGTTATGCTTATTGTGAAAGTATTTGATATTTGAACTTCAGTCTTCACACATTATACACTTCACATCAACATTTTATCAATTTTTACTATAACATGAAAAAAGTTTATGTTTTAGTAATGTGTTCCAAATTTCTTGACTTGCATTTCCTCGCATCCAGCATTTATCCAGATCGTTGTAGATATGGCACACACATGAAATGTATGTATTCTAAATAACAATATATTATTTACCCTACAACTCCAGGCACCTCCCACCCAGATAAACAGACTTGAGCTGGGAGAACTTCAGTTACGTCGGGGGGGGCGTGATGGGATAGCAGGCTGCTTGCTGCTTGTACTGATTGACACATTTGCAAAACAAAGACGCTGATGGAAAGGTACGAAGGAATTTAAGGTGGCCCAGCATTACGACTTTTTTCGTAGGCTTCAGGGATTCTAATGTTAATATAGTTAATTCACTGTAAACATTAAAGTTTGTCTGAAATCTGCACTTGTTGTTGGTGATACTTTTGCTCCATTACTTCTGTTGCTATGTTTGCTGTAAAGCTGTTGTCTATGACTGTAGTCAGTACATTTTGCATAGTCAATACTTTTTGGAAAACACAATGGAGATTTGGAGGGTAGGGTAGGTGGACTGGGGGTTTGATTATAAACACACCCTTATCCCCAAAGCCATGTTTCATTCACCACCCTCCACAAATCCAAATCCCTAGTGCACCCATCCCACTTTTGCCCACCCATCTTCATTGCCCTAGGGTAGGGATTCCCAAACTCGGTCCTGGGGACCCACTGTAGCTGCAGGTTTTTGTTCCAACCACCTTCCCTTTTTCATTGGACTCTTAGCCTAATTAAGTGAGTCGTTATTTCCCAGTTTCTGTGTTTTGGAGTCAATGTAGAAATTACAAACAAAGTTTGGTAGATTTTTATTAAAATGTACTGAGCAGGTATATGGAGCATACAGTATGTAGTTTAAGTCATTAACAGTATTTTCAAGCTAATTTTCATTCTGCTTTTCCAGATGTTCTGGTTATTTAATTGATTATTTACTATTTAGCTGGTCTGACACTGAAGTCGTTGCTGCTTTCATCATCTTGGGTGTCTGCTGTGCTGGTTGTTAATTGTCACTATTAGGGATAAATGAAAGGAGCAAACTACACAGGAAAATGGAGTTAAGCATTTATAGCTTTAGAAAAAATAGAAATATTTCTATGTCTTATAAATGTATAAACCATACTGTTATGTTTTTATGAATGCAGAATAAGAGGAGAGTAAAAAAGACCAGCTAATTAAATGAGATAAGTTGTTATCGATTATTATCACCGATTGTGAAGCTGGTTGGAACAAAAACCTGCAGCCACAGTGGGTCCCCAGGACCGAGTTTGGGAACCACTGCCCTAGGACATTCCTTATTTTTGTTTACAAAAGGTGGCAGCCCTATCTGCAAGGGCTGATGACATTTGTCAGCTCCATTAAAATAATAATATAAACATTAAAAAAATATAAGATAAGATAAAACACGGTGGCGCAGTGGTAGCGCTGCTGCCTCGCAGTTAGGAGACCCGGGTTCACTTCCCTAAGTCCTCCCTTCGTGGAGTTTGCATGTTCTCCCCGTGTTTGCGTGGGTTTCCTCCGGGCACTCCGGTTTCCTCCCACAGTCCAAAGACATGCAGGTTAGGTGGATTG
Organism: Erpetoichthys calabaricus; assembly: GCF_900747795.2. Classification (NCBI taxonomy): domain Eukaryota; kingdom Metazoa; phylum Chordata; class Cladistia; order Polypteriformes; family Polypteridae; genus Erpetoichthys; species Erpetoichthys calabaricus. Next base: position 131,187,118 of record NC_041401.2, on the reverse strand, counting down.
GTGATTCTAAATTGGCCCTAGTGTGTGCTTGGTGTGTGGGTGTGTTTGTGTGTGTCCTGCGGTGGGTTGGCACCCTGCCCGGGATTGGTTCCTGCCTTGTGCCCTGTGTTGGCTGGGATTGGCTCCAGCAGACCCCCGTGACCCTGTGTTCGGATTCAGCGGGTTGGAAAATGGATGGATGGGTGGATAAAACACATACAATGAGATTCTGGTACACTAACTGAAATGATTCTCAAAACTACACTTTAAAAAAAAGAAATTCACATATCTAATATACAATACAATTTATTTTTGTATAGCCCAAAATCATACAAGGAGTTCCACAGTGGCCTTTAACAAGCAATACCTTTTGATAGCCCCCGAGCTTTGACTCAAGGGAAACAAGGAAAAACTCCCAAAAAACCGTTGTTGGGAAAAAATGGAAGAAACCTTGGGAAAGGCAGTTCAAAGAGAGGCCCCTTTCCAGGTAGGTTGGGTGTGCAGTGGGTGTCAAAAAATTGGGTAAACACAGTAGAATACACAGAATAGAACACAAGTAATCGTCAATGCAATAGAAATATTACAAGTACAGAGCAGAATTCAACAGTAGATGATATTACATAATGTGATTTGGATTTGTTCAGATGTTTTTGCAGAGACTTTTCTTAACATTATTAACACTAGAATTACCAAAGCTTACAAAAAACTTGTTAATCCATTCCACCTTAAATCCCTTCGCACCTCTCTGTCAGTGTATTTTGTCTTATAAATGTGTCAATAAATAGCAAGCAGCCTGCTATCACATTCCCCCACCGCCGCACAAAGTTTTCTCAGCTCAAGTCTGTTTACCTGTGTGTCAGTTTCTTATATAGAGTAAATACTATATTGTTATTTGGAACACATGCATTTCATGCGTGTTCCTTGTCTACAACAATCTATGTAAACACATTGTTAAAACAGAAACGTTTTTCATGTTTTAGTAATAATTGACAAAATGTAGACATGAAGCGTATAATGTGTGAAGCCTGAAGTCCAAATATCAAATAAACACTTTTACAAAAGGTACAAGTATAACAAAACAACTGCACTTTTATTCAAGAATATAACTGCAGAAAAAGAACCCGCGTTAGGATGTGACATTGACACTGATTTGGTTGTGTAACGGTAAGAACTGCTGACTGGTAATCAAAAGGTCACGAGTTTGATCTTGGATGACTCCGTTTTGAGAAGTGAGCTGCTCTTATTCTTGCTATTTTAGAATAAAAACATACATTTGATTTGAGTCTGTAACAGCCAGTGTAAATTTATGGAACTTGTAAAGGTTAGTGTTGTTGTTTTTTTTTTTTTATTCAGTTTTATTCTCCCAGTTACATTCATACTCCCCCCAATCTGACACTGCTGTGTTCACATAAAGACACGCTATAGCAGACTTGAACTCAGATGATGACGAGGATTCTACATCGGAGAAAGAATGCACGTTGCACTTTTGCAAAAGCATTTTTCACAGCAAATTTGCTAAGTTCGCCAGTGATCTGTTTCATCAAATTTTTCCCTGAAAATTTGCCTTGCAGCCAGCTCAGGCAATCTTTTTCTTTTCCTAGTGTCCAATGATGCATTCTGAGGAAAGGACAACACTCAGGATGGCACATTGTGAATGTTATGATCCTTGAGTGAGTGTAGCTTACTTGTAATGTTTTCATAGATGTGGCAGATATGACAATATGTGCTAATACAGAAATACAGAAGTTTTCTTTGCTTTTCTATGCATCTCCTATCAAATCATGCATGTAGTTCCGTATACAATATGCAGTTGTGTGTGTGTGTGTATGTAATTCAATACTTTTTTCAATACAGCTGTACTCAAAAGAATATTTTTTCTCATAAAAGGTTCCATGTTGCATTGGTCCTTCTATTTTTACAAAAAAAGCCCACCATTTATTTTTGCATTTGCATTCATTGCCATATCTGCCGTGTCTGTGAAAACTTTGAGTGAGCCTCCATCAACCGCAGCACTCTTCCAAGTTTGTCCCTAAAGTCCTACTCTCCACTATACAAGTTGGTAATTTTTCACGTCTATGGTTCAGTGTGTGAAGAAAAACTTTCTAATATTTGTGTGAAATCTACCCTTAAAACGTTTCCAAGCGTGTTCCTAATGTACTTTACTTTAAAGCAACAACTGAGATTTACTATACTAATTCTGTTCATAATGTCTAACATTTCAATCATGTCCCCTCTTACTATCTGTTTTCCTGTACTGAAAATGTTCAGCTCCTTCAGTCTCCCCTCATAGCAAATATTTCCTAGTCCTGGAATACGCCTAGACCCTCTTTGCTGGACTTTCTTCAGTGCAGCTATATCTTTTCTGTAATATGGAGACCTATACTGAACACAATACTTTAGGTGAGGCCTCAGTGTGTTATTTAATTTGTGCATAACCACCTTTCACTCCACACATTATGATATACTGTGTGACCTAACATACTATTACCTTTCTTGTTTGCTTTTGTACCATATCTGGATATGGTAATGAGTCGCCTATGACACCATGTCCTTCTCATAACATTTGCTTTCAAGTTTCAGACTTTACATGGTGTATTCAAATCTGACATTTTTACTTTCTACATGTAATACTTTACATTCACTTAAATTCTACAAATCTGCCCAAGCCTCTGTGTTATTCAAGTTCGTCAGTGACATCATATATTCATTCTACATTATCTGCTCTTCCACCTAGCTGGGTATCATTTGCAAACTTAACCAGCTTATTAATTATATTCTTGTTGGAACCTTTTATGTATATTAAAAAGAGCAGTGACACCAGCACTGGTCAATGAAGAGTGCCACTAATAATATCACCTAATACTAAATAAGTGCCCCTCACCATTACTTTTTACTTCCTGTGTTTTAGCCATTTTTTTACCCACCTACAGACTGCTCTTTGAATTTCCACTTCTTTTAGTGTCACTTTGCATTTTCTGTGAGTGTGAAGAATTGCTATAGTATGTCCTGTATCCTGATGATCTTGTAATGATGACAAAAGGTAAAGTGGATTTGAAGTAGTAATTTCTGAAATGGAAAGCTAGTTTGAAACCAAAAGGCTAGGCTTTAGTTTATGTGGAAGAGGTGGGTCTATGCCAGTGCAGCTTTCGTGCATCTGAATATAATTTGTCAGTTGCTGAAAGTGGATACTTAAAGAATTTGATGGTATGAAGGAATGTCTGTAGGTGTCAAGTGCTACATTTATGTGTAGAAAATGCATGGTAGGGGTTCAGAATGCTAATATATTGAATGTAAATTTAGATATTGACAATGGAGGTGTTTTGAAGAATGTAGGGAAGTTCTTTTACTTAGGTGATACGTTTAGTGTAGACAGAGGTGAAGGCACAACAGTTCCATTTTTACTTATATTTAAGAAACTGACTATATTACACACTTTGTGAAAAATGCAATGCATAATATTTATTTGGTGTGTATGTCTATTTGTTTTGTTTATTTTAAAGGCTTTATCTGCCATATTATCCATTTTGGTTTAGTACAACAACTATAAGCTCTACATTTTTCAAAATTTTTATAGGTTTACACTATTTGTTAAAATCCACCATTTTTTTTGTTCATGCATAACATTACGAATGTTAGAATAAATATGACTCATTCATTAATACAGCAAGTGTCCGATTCTTCTTATTAGAATACAGCGCCTAATAAGCCATAGCCTATTTGGCAGCACTGGGAAATAACACTATTAGTAAACTATCTGGAACACAAACATTGTCTCAAAATACAAACAAAATATCACAGGAAATCACAACATCAGCAAACCCAATAAAAAGCATGTATCCACCTTTTTGTACTTAATTTATTAATCAATAATCTGTATTAGTAACATTCGTGACATATTAAAATCCTGTCATTTCTAATGCAAGCCATGCTTAGCCCTCTTTACACTAATATAGTATGGTATGGTTCTGGTCTTAATCCAAGCTATCTTTTCTGTAATCAGGTTATAATGTAAAATGTTCAATAATGTCAATTTTTTGCTGGTCTGTTTTCTAGTGTATAGATATCCAGCCAAATGATGGATTTGGGACCCTTCTTCCATTGGAAACCTTTGACTTGAATGTTATATTCAGTCCTGAAATAGCAAAGGAATACAAGTTTGACTTAATTTGTAAATGTCTGACTAACAGGTAATAGAAAACTGAGTAAGTATTGCATTTACTTTTAGCATAGAATGTTGGGTATTATGTCCTCATTGATATGCCTTCTTTTAAAATATTCAAATGGCTACACATTTGGAATTTATGTGAAATTTTAAGTTGAATTTTTATGGTTTCCTTTCTCTTTCTGTGGTATTTATAAATAATGAAATGTAAAGATTTAGATTTGATATTCCCATAAGAGAAGTATGAAAAAAATTCAGAAATAGACTGAGATAAATAACACAGCTTAGTTGATTAAATAAAGTTTTTTCAGTTAAGAGTATGATGTATATAGTTAAAATAATAGCATCCTTAGTAAAAGTATATGATAAATGATTTGCAAACCTCAATGTACTTTAAATGTTTAAATTAATCTCTTTTATAAAAAAACATAACAAACAAGGGAACAAAAATTGAACCCAACATACTTTATAGATTGGATGAATGGTTGTGTTATTGTGATATTTCCCTCTACTTATCCTTTACCTATTTTCTTTAAGGATAAGTGTACTCATCAGGATCGTTACCGGTTTGGTCTACTGTCGCACCTTAAGATTAACATACACACAGACCCTAACCACAAAACTGCCCTATGAATGACGCACACACAGCTGGTTAATCTCTAGCCCTTCAAACCACACAACTGCCTTATGACTAACACATACACAACAATGTTCATGCCACTCATCACATAGAATATACTGTATATCTGAATTATTGTCAGTAATTTTTATACCTTTATAACAAACCCCCCTCATGGGTCAACACTAACCTAAAGCATCCTTTTTTCTACTAATCTATCTAGTTCCCTTTTATAAGCTTATAAATCAAGACAGTGGAAGGAAGAAACAAAGTAATTGCCTATACACTACTTAAATTAAGGGAACATGTAATCATCACAGTCACCAAGTCAGTTAAGCTTCTGATATATCAATCTGTCCAATAAGGAAGCAAAAGCAATTGTGAATCAGCTTCCCCTGCTTTGGTGCAAATGAAAGTGACAACAGGTGCACTGGAGAGGCAAAAGCAAGACAACAACCAAAATGGCAATTGCTCTTTTCTTATCCTTCCTGACTGATTCTTCCCTAGTTTTTCATTTTGCTAGTGTCGTTTTTCTTGTTGGTAGCATGAGGCAGTACTGCAGCCAATTCTGGGTGCACAGGTATCCATTTGTGACACTGCAAGAAGGTTTGCTGTGTTTTCAGCAGATGGGCTGTCACATGAGGAGAAATGGACAGGGTCATTAAAAGGTGTTAACCCAGCAGCAGGACTGGTATCTGCTCCTTTGTGCAAGGAGAAAAGGGAGAAGCACTGCTAGAGCCCTACAAAATGACCTCCAGCTGGCTACTGGTGTGCATGTTTCTGACCAAACTTTTAGAAATATATTCCATGAGGGCGGCATGAGGTCCTGATGTTATCTAGTGGGAGCTCTGCTTACAGTCCATCACCATGCAACTCGATTGGCATTCACCATAAGATACCACAATTGGCAGCAGTGCCATTGGCAGCTCTTTTAACCTTTGCCAGCACCTTTTTATTGTACGGATTATTTATTTATTTGATGTAGAACATTATGCACTGCACTGTTTTGAACACTGTTTTTGATTGTTGTTAATAAAAGCACTGGATAACTTATGTACCTTCCCCTTGCATTGTGGGTTGTGTCCTCATCCGCTGGCTCGTCCCTCATTTACAGTACAGGCAGTGGCAGGTTGCAAAGGCTCCTGGAAAGAACAGGTAGCGTGGAGCTGACACGCATTTGGTGGCAGAAGTGGTAACGGTCCTTACGGATGATGCTGCAGTTGTAACCCACTGGGCTGGACTGGCTACTTTGAGCAGCTGTTTTAAGTTTATCTACTGGCTAGGATGATGGACGTCTCTTGGTCCATGGTTCTCGAGGCTGATCCTCCAATTAGCTGTGAACCACCCAAACTCATTGAGATTGAACAGCTGAGGATAGTGAACCAGCTGAGGGTAGGGAAGGCTGCAGGGATCTGTGGTATCTGGGGTTTCTCCATGCCAGTGGTAAGGTAGTCCTCCTGTCATTGAAAGCAATCTTTGTTTCCATTTGGGAGACGGGTGTCATCCCAGCTGACTGGAAAGTGGGACTAGTCATCCCAATCTGGAAACAGAAAAGTGATTGCCTGGATTACAGGGGAATAACACTGCTCTCAATGCCGGGTAAGGTCTTTGCTAGTGTCATCCTCGGTAAGATCCGTGATCACTTTCTCACCTAACAGCAACCAGAGCAGTCTCATTTTACACCTAAGAACTCTACCATCGCTCACATCCTGGCACTGAGGGTTCTCATCGAGCACAAACATGAATATCACAGAGTTTCTTTGCAGCTTTCTCGATTTTCGTAAAGTGGTTGACTAAGTGTCTGTCTGCAGAGAGAATGGAAAGGTTTTCTTACCTCGGCAACAACATTCATGTCTCTGGTGACTCTTTCTATAAAGTCAGTAGACAGAATGTAAGAGCAGGTCCCAGAAAAGGGGTGTGTGGCGCTCCTGATATCTTTGCAAAAGGATTAAGGTCTAAGTCTTTAGAGTCCTGGTGCTTCCTGTTTTGCTATATGGTTGCCAGACATGTACACCATCCAGTGACCTGAGATGAAGACTGGAAACCTTTGGTACTGTCTCTTCAGAAAATCCTAAGGGTACCGCCAGAAAGAGGCATATTAACTGCATTGTGAGGGAATGTCAGTTACGACACTACAGCCATGTGGCGCGATTCCCCGAGGGTGAGCCAGCTCACAGGATCCTCATTTTTGAGGACCTGAGCGGCTCGACCAGGCCAAGGGGACGCCAATGTAACATGTGGCTACAGGAAATGGATGGTTATTTCTGTAGTGGGACTGCTCTGGAGGGTTTCCAACCAGGATCTGGAGCTGTTTTGTCACGTGGTGAGTGCGGCAGCAACCTATACCAGTGTTTTCCCCCCAACCTGACCTGACCAGAGAGTGTTACACTGCCTAACACAAGGGAAAATTATCTATTTGCATATGCAATTTGATTTTAAGTTTTAACATACCATATGCCCTACACTTTCCATCAATAATGACTCAGTCTTTTGTGGACTTTGTACACATTTAATAAAATGCCTGGTTCAGATTAAATCACTGCTTGAGCCATTTTATTTATTGGTATTTTCTTCATTTTTCCCCCATGTATACTAGCACAATCACACAGCCGTAATTTTCCCAATGTATAATGTAATACTTATTTCAGGTGACGTATTGTGTCATTTTTGCAAAAGGACTCGCAAGAGGGGTCCCATCAAGATGCACTTGGTCTGTGCTTTTATTGTGGTGCAGCAGGACATGTTGTTTCTGACTGTCTTAAAGATACAGGGGGTCTAATTGGTCCATCTTTTTTAGGGTTGGTGGAGAGATAGTTATAGTCTAACCCAGGGGTGTCGAACTCCAGTCCTGGAGGGCCGCAGTGGCTGCAGGTTTTCACTCTAACCATCTTCTTAATTAGTGACCAGTTTTTGATGTTAATTAACTTCTTTAGCCTTAGTTTTATTTAGCTTTACTCAGGCCCCTTAGTTGTTTTTTCCTTAATTAGCAGCCAGACAGTAATGAGACATAAAACAAGCAGGACATGACCAGCTCACCTGTTCCCATCAAATAAAATCTGAAAATAAAGATGAAGGTCTCAGTAAGGTTGATCCCTCAGGTTACCAAAACATTTTGACAGAGTTCTTAGAAAAAAACAGAATATCAACAGTTTTGGAAATGTCTGCTGTGGCAGAATGAGAGCAATAACAATGGAATGGAATTGAATAAGGGGTTTAATTAACAGCAAGAATCAGCTTCTCATTAAGGAACTGGTTGGAGTTTGAAGCCCCAATTTAGCTGTTCATCTGCTGGCTTGTTTCATGTCCCATTTTTGTTTGGCTGTCATTTAATGAAGAAAAGAATCAATTCAGAAGACTTAATCCTTAAAAACAGGGCTATTAAAATAGAGGGAAAAGAAGTTAATTAGCAGTGAAAACTGGACACTGATTAGGAAAAGGGTTAGAAAGAAAACCTTTAGCCACTGCGGCCCTCCAGGCCTGGAGTTTGACACCCGTGGTCTAACCCATTCAAATAGTATTTTTTTCCTACGTTGATAAATCTAATGAGCCCCAATGGCTTTTGTTAATTCTGGCATGGCTGAAAGTTTTATTAGTCTAAGTTTAGTTATATTGTTTGGAAAAATTTAAATTATTTAGTTTACCTTTAGAGTGGATGGAAACTCCATTGGGACGGTCTCATTACTTAAATATGTTGTCCAACTAATGTGCATGTTGGGTTTATGCATACTGTAGCCGCCAAAGTATAAGGCGAGATCAAGCACGGGTAAAACACGTACCGAAAGAAATCTCTCAGTCCGAAAGTTCGTTTTAAAAATATTTACTTTTAGTTAAAGGCAACTTTAAGTTAAAGGCAAATAATCCACACACGAATAAAGAAAAAATTGTTACACACGTAGAATAAAAGGCAAAAAAAAGAAAAATGCATCTTCTCTAAACTTAGCTTTTCTTGAGAAACTTTGGTTATTTCTGTACTTAAAAGTTCTTTACTTCTTCTTCTATACTTAAAGGTTCTTAATTTGTTCTTCTGTATGCCTTAAGCATATGGTACAGTACTTAAATAAGCACTGTTCTCTTAGAGTTGTTTCACACACTCAAAAGGCCTGCAGGCACGGTTTAAAACCTTATGCCTTCTACACCTTACACATGGCAAGGCTGGTCACTAACTGAAGAATAATTACTCAAAGCTATTAGAAATGGCAAGAATATACCAATACAATTCTACTTATGGGGGTTTTATGAACCTCCCATAGATTATGCATTGTCATCTTAGTAAAATATTTATGAACTAGGAAAATGGCTCTTACACATACCAAAAAATGTCTTTTTACATAAGGAGCTAGTGTCATGAAGTCAGAAATGTTTTTCTGCATGCATCTTCCTCCATCTAAGGATCTTACTGATATCCTGGGGCTCTTAGACTGGTTTTCCAAGGCTGATCATTTTATTCTATTGAAATCATTGACCACAGCTAAAGCTTTGATTGATGCCTTTATAATACATTATTTTCACCTCCATGGTCTGCCCAGGTCTGTTCTCTCTGATTGTATATATCATTTAATTTCTCCATTTCAGAGGGGTTTCTATTAGCACTAGAATCCCTGAAGCATACGAAAAAAACTCGTAATCCCGGACCACCTTAAATTCCTTCACACTTCTTCATTAGCGTCTTTTTTTTTTGAAAATGTGTTGATCAGCACAAGCAGTAAGCAGACTGCTATCCCATCCCCCCACCGCCACAGCTCAACTCAGGCAAAAAGTTCTCCCAGCTCAAGTCTGTTTATCTGGTGTGCGAGGTGCCTGGAGCTGTATAGAGTTAAAAATATATTGTTATTTGAAACACATGCATTTCATTTGTGTTCTGTGTCTACAACAATCTGTGTATATGTAGGATGACAGGAAAGGTGAGGCAAGAAATGTTGAACACATACCTTAAACACAAACTTTTTTCATGTTATAGTACTAATGAAAACATTTTGACATGAAGTGTATAATGAAGTCCAAATATCAAATAAACACTTTTACAAAAGGTACATGTATAACAAAACAAGTGTGCTTTTATTCAAGAATATAACCAAAAACAAAGAAATCTGGTTAGGGTATCAATCTGGTTAGAAATCTTTGGGTGGTGCAGAAGTAGGAACTGCTGACTCATAATAATAAAACTTAAGTACTCTCAGCTGCTTTTTAAGCAGATTCTTTGCATTCTCATGTTCATGATTCCATTCCTGTTCTGCTTTCTTGTCTGTAAATCTTCTGCATCGGACTATCTTCTCTGAAAGGCTGGGTATGAACATCCCCATCTAATTTACTATTCCGTTAGTCCTCTTTCTTACTGTCTAGCTGGGTGTGACAGATTAAAGGGTCCCCGTGACCCCTTGAACCCTCAGACCAGACGTCAGACACCAGATAAAAGTCAAAATGAATATTTATTATAATAATAAGTGCACAAAGCAGCACTACTCCACACTACTCCAATGAATCCAAGAACAATAATCAATAACAAAACAATCCTCCACTCCCAGACACGTTGCCACCCTTCCACCCAGCTCAGCTCACTCGTCTGGGGTTTCCCAGAGTCCTTTATAGTCCCTGACCCGGAAGTGGTTCCATCCCAACAATCCATAAGTCCTCATCACTTCCGGGTCAGATTAAAAGTCCTTTTCTTCAACCCGGAAGCATGTTGTTCTTTCCTGTCATGTGATCATGACGCACTTCCGGGTTATAGGGTACGTAGCCTTCTGTAAGCCTCCCTTCAGTGGCTCCTGGTGGTCCCCATGGTATCCAGCAGGGTTGTTTATAACAACTACAATGTCCATAGTGCCCTGCTGGAATTTTGGGACTTTCCATGCTGCTGGGAGAGCTCCATCTGGCGGCCTGGAGGTGTGGACCGGAATATTTAGCCGGCCATCCCTCTCAGTTCCCTTCCCTTAGCGAAAACCACTGGGGCGGAGTGGCCAGCCCCACGAGGGACATCTTCCTCCAGGAGAACCCATCAGTCGGGCCTTGGCTATGCTGTCTAGACTCCCCAGAGAACCTAGGGGGAACAGTATATCGGCTGTCCCTCCGATCCCCTGTCCTCCGAGGACAACTTCGCCATACGTGGCCCGGCCGACGACAGTTATAGCAAAGTCGTTACTCTCCTGGTTGTCTTCCTCCACGAGACTGGAAACACCTCGGGAATTCCGTCAACTCCGCCCTTTTCTCCGCCAAGGGAGGTTTTATGGCCGCCTCGGTACACTCCGCCCTTCTCTCTGATTTGTCAGGAGACCCGCGTTTTATTTTGGGGATCTCCTGCTTAATCTGGGGTTTGTTCACAGTTTGGGTCTCTCTATTAACAAAAGAGAGCCCTTTCACTGTCTGAACACCCTTTGATTTAATTTGTACCGGCTTCGGTGTCTGCAGGATCAGATCGTTCCCGGAGACAGCACCATCCAGCTGTTCCGGTTCGACCGAAACCTTCCACTAAGCCAACGGTCATCGTTTCCGCCTCTCTTGTAGGGCTTGCAGTAACTTGCCACCCGCTATTGATTAAGCGCGGGGCCGTGTCACTCTGCGTCCCTATTTCATTATATACGGTACCAGCATTACCTACCTGTACCGCCAAATTATATAACACGGGATGCTCACAACCCAGCCGCCGCAGGTATTCCTCTACCTTCTTTATCGGGGCTTTGGCCATCGCTCCCAAGTCTCCGACGATCCTCTCGATCTCAGTCAATACCTGAAAAATAATTTGTACGGGCTCTATTAATTTTTCGAGCTCCCGTATGTCTAGAAAGTTAGTTAATTCGGCCGGAGGTAGGTTCACTTCCGCATTCTCCTTACCTGCCTGTCGGGAGCCAATGAGCACGTTCGCTGTCGGCACGTACTCTGACGGGCTTCGCAGAGGCTTCTGGGATTTGGAGTTCTTATTGTCTGAGGACCGGGTTGCCTTCTTTGGCGGACTGTGGTCTGTCTTTATTAATTTGTCGGCAGACCGATCAGCCATTTCCCGGCCCTCCTTACCTTCTTGCGGGGTGAGCGGTGCTTCGCTCGCCTCCCCCATTCCCTTTGGAAAATCCAAGTCCGTCTCTTCAGAGACGAAGGCTCAAACAGCGGGACGCGGACCTCCTCCTTCCCAGAACACACCGGGGTCGATCACATGTCCCTCGCCGGCCGCCAACATGCGGAAGTTGTCTTTAATGCTTGTCGGTTTGAACAGGAGCGTGCCACTATCTTTGGGAATATCTCCTTTTTCCTGCAGAGCCTCCAAGTGATCTTTTCCGAGGTACATGCACGGGACAAAGTGAGTTATTTTAAACGGATTATTTGTTAAATTCCCGGCACGTACCTCAGAGCGATCGTCTGTACACAGAGGTTTCTCCCGACTTGTGTAGCTGCTCCGTAGCTCCTCCCGAGCGTCAGCCATTACGAGCGTGGCTCTCCCGCTGGCGATGCTGCTCTGCTTGTCCTTCTTCTTCCCCATATCGGACGTGGTGCAGGTAGGTTCAGGCAACGTTGCTGCGTGTCTGGACGTAGTCCTCTTAGGGTTCTGTCCACAGTAAAAAATTTTAAATACAGGTCCTCTGCCAAACCGACGGCCAGAGAATCCTGCCGAGTACGCCAACTGTGACAGATTAAAGGGTCCCCGTGACCCCTTGAACCCTCAGACCAGACGTCAGACACCAGATAAAAGTCAAAATTAATATTTATTATAATAATAAGTGCACAAAGCACCACTACTCCACACTACTCCAATAAATCCAAGATCAATAATCAATAATAAACAATCCTCCACTCCCAGACGCGTTGCCACCCTTCCACCCAGCTCAGCTCACTCGTCTGGGGTTTCCCAGAGTCCTTTATAGTCCCTGACCCAGAAGTGGTTCCATCCCAACAATCCATAAGTCCTCATCACTTCCGGGTCAGATTAAAAGTCCTTTTCTTCAACCCGGAAGCACGTTGTTATTTCCTGTCATGTGATCATGATGCACTTCCGGGTTATAGGGTACGTAGCCTTCTGTAAGCCTCCTTACAGCGGCTCCTGGTGGTCCCCATGGTATCCAGCAGGGTTGTTTATAACAACTACAATGTCCATAATGCCCTGCTGGAATTTGGGGACTTTCCATGCTGCTGTGGGAGCTCCACCGGAATATTTAGCCGGCCATCCCTCACACAGGGCATATTCACTATAGCCAAAATCATTTTTGTTTCCGGCCTAATACCTCCACTAGTAATATATATCTCCAGTAAATGTTAATTTTGTTAATTCTAACTGACATTTCTCTTCTTTATTTCAAGTTTGCATTTCTAGTGGCATCCAATACCTTTCTCAATATGCAATCAAGCTCTTCTTATGGTTTTCCCCATATAATTATGTCATCCATTGATGTATCTAGGCCTTTCAATTGCTCATAAATCATGCTGTATGTATTGTTTTATTATACACTTCAGGTGCTGAAACAATGCCAAATAGTAGACTGAATAACCTGTATCTTGTTAAATGTGCGCAGCTTTGAACTTGACTCATTCAATTTGAACTGCCAGAATCCAAAGAATTCATCTAGCTTGCTGAAATATTCAGCATTAGGGAACTGTGTCATTGTTTTTATTATTTGGTTTCTTCATGTGCTCTCTTTAATTGCACAATTAAAGCCTTTTGAGTTCAGACATATCCTCATGTCTCCATTCTTTTTGTCCACAATAACTAAAGAATTATGTTCTTTATCACATTCATCTTTTCCATTCTTTCCAACTCTGCTTTCAATTGATTTTACAGAATGAACAGCACTTTTCTACATGGATGAACAACTGACAGTATGCTTTTATCAGTCTGTATTGTGTGTTCCCCCTGGCAGACAAATAGTTTTTTGAACAAGTCACTATATCCTTTTATCAGCTACTTATAGTCTGTTTTTGCATGGTTTATACAGAAAAAACTTGCTTTTCTAGGTTCAGTCTGTCACATTCTGAGAAGCCTAGAACTGCCTTCTATAAGTGATAGAGGGTGCTTGCTGTTTTTATATGACACTTTAGAATTGCACTTCCCTTTCACTGGTATGTCTTCAGCTCTATATGCTGTCACTTTTCAATTTTGTTAGAAGCACCTTTTGTCTACGTTTCAAGCTTTTAAAATCCAACTCTTTGATAATGCATCTACATACAGTTCTGCTGTTTGTTTTCTTAGAGTACATCTGCTTTTTTCGTGGTTTCCTTTGATTCTTATATCACTGTGCATAACATTTGCTTTTGTTGCATTTGTTGCACATTTTCCTATATGTTGAGCATTTTCTTGCTAGATGTACTCTCTCATTATACTCTACTTATGACAATGTACTATTACTGCTCCCTTCATTTCTATTTCACACATTTGTTAAATTGGCTGAAGATTGTCCTCAGATGAGGTTTTTAAAATCCAATAATTTATCCCAACTATCCTTTAAATGTGATAAATCAGTTTTTAATGGTACACTTGTAACTTTCTGAAGATTTTCTTTTGAGATGATCATTAATTTCTAAAATATAAAAAACAGTAGTCTTACCTACTAAAATAAAAGTAGAATTGTTTGAGCAAATAAGATTTCACCTATACTTAGTTACATAGCTTGATAACTGACTGAGATTCCTTGGTAAGAACTGTAAAACCTACATCATGGTATGCACTTTTTTACTCATAATTTCTGCAGGTTGGCTTATTTGTTGGAGATTAAGTAATTAAAAGCAAAAATCAATTACAGTAATCCCTCCTCCATCGTGGGGGTTGCGTTCCAGAACCCCCCGCGACAGGTGAAAATCTGCGAAGTAGAAACCATGTTTATATGGTTATTTTTATATTGTCATGCTTGGGTCACAGATTTGCACAGAAACACAGAAAGTTGTAGAGAGACAGGAACGTTATTCAAACACTGCAAACAAACATCTGTCTCTTTTTCAAAAGTTTAAACTGTGCTCCATGACAAGACAGAGATGACAGTTCCGTCTCACAATTAAAAGAATGCAAACATATCTTCCTCTTCAAAGGAGTGCGCGTAAGGCGCAGATAATGTCAGAGAGATAGAGAGAAAAGCAAACAAATCAATAGGGCTGTTTGGCTTTTAAGCATGCGAAGCACCGCGGCAGCTCACACCCCCTCCGTCAGTAGCAGAGAAAGAGAGATAGAGAGATACAGAGAAAAACAAACAATCAAAAATCAATACGTGCCCTTAGTGCTTTTAAGTATGCGAAGCACCGTGCAGCATGTCGCTTCACGAAACAGCTGCACAGAAGGGAGCAATGTGAAGATAATCTTTCAGCATTTTTAGACGAGCGTCTGTATCGTCTAGGTGTGTGAACAGCCCCCCTGCTCAATCCCCCTACGTCAGGATCAGAGAATGTCAGCGCAAGAGAGAGAGAGAGAGAAAAGTAAGTTGGGTAGCTTCTCAGCCAGCTGCCAATAGCGTCCCTTGTATGAAATCAACTGGGCAAACCAACTGAGGAAGCATGTACCAGAAATTAAAAGACCCATTGTCCGCAGAAATCCGCGAACCAGCAAAAAATACACGATATATATTTAAATATGCTTACATATAAAATCCGCGATAGAGTGAAGCCGCGAAAGGCGAAGCGCGATATAGCGAGGGATTACTGTATGTAATTTGTTAATTGAGACCAAATCTATGTAATATTAGGATATGGTGATATGAAATTATTGTTGGTTATGTCTTGATATGTAAAACCATTGCATTTAAAGAATGTGTATTAACACATGGATTAAACTCCAAAATATCAAGATAATCTGGTGCAAAAGCTTCAACGAGAAAGTTGAATTCAGCATAGTTATACTCAAAACTCAACCAAGGAATGACTTAAAAAATAAGAATGAATGTCCTGGAATTGCCTAATCAGAGCTCAGACCTCAGTAGCCTAATCTCTTTTGCAAATAATAATTAAATTAAATCAGTAAAACCCAGTTGTACTTGAAGCAAAAGGAGCTTTCTCATAATATAAGATAAAAATATTGTGGAAACTTGGGGGCGTACAGCTCCCCAAACTCCAGACACAACAGACGCAGACACAAGTTCAAGAACAGCACTTTTCCCTTGCTCCCTACATCAGCACAGTACAATACACCAACCACAATACAATACAATACAATTTATTTTTGTATAGCCCAAAATCACACAAGAAATGCTGCAATGGGCTTTAACAGGCCTTGCCTCTTCACAGCCCCTCAGCCTTGACTCTCTAAGAAGACGACAAGGAAAAACTCCTAAAAAAACCCTTGTTGGGAAAAAATGGAAGAAACCTTGGGAAAGGCAGTTCAAAAAGAGACCCCTTTCCAGGTAGGCTGGGCATGCAGTGGGTGTCAAAAAGAAGGGGGTCAATACAATACAATACAATACACAGAACAGAACAAATCATCAATACAGTATAAAAATAAAAAATTTAAAGTATGGAGCAGAATTTAATAGTAGATGATATCACATAATATGATTTGGATTTGTTTAGAGTCCTGGAGACCTCAGCCATCAAACTGCCTCACCCATTTGGCCATTCCACAGCTGAAACAGCACTGGGTCAGCCAATCCAATGAAAGGACCCCTCTACCCCCACGATACCTGCGATCCTCCATCAGGGATGACTTTACCTTAGGCAGGCAAAACAACATGGCAGGTTGGCCGTGGCACCAAGTGCCACATTTGAATACCAAGAAGAGAAACAGGAATAGGTGAGGGTTAGTAACAAATTATAACTATCCTGTTACTTATGTTTTAGTGACTAACAACAGAGATGCAGTCTGTACAGTTATTCAGCAGCCCTAGTCAGGATATGCTAAACTGAAGTAGTGAGTGTTCAGCCGGGATTAAAAAACTGAGACCGAAAGGGGCATCTCTTATAGTAGTAGCCAGATCATTCCACAGTTCAGGGGCCCTGTAACTAAAAGCTCTACCTCCCACTATTTTATTAATTCTTAGAATTATAAGCAGACCGGCATCTTGAGACCTTAATGTGGACTCTGGTTTGTAAGTCATGATAAGTTCAGACAAGTAAGCTGGACCTTGGCCCTTTAATGCTTTATATGTTAAAAGGAGGATTTTGAAATCTACCCTAAACTTAAATGGGAGCCAGTGTAAGGATTTAAGAACTGGAGTTATGTGTTCATATTTTCTTGTTCTTGTAATAATTCTTGCAGCAGCATTTTGGATTAACTGGAGGCTATATAAAGAACAGTTTGAACATCCAGTGCACACCACATTGCAATAGTCAATCCTACTAGAAATAAGTGCATGAATTAATTTCTCAGAATCCTGTTTATTTAGAAAGCGCCTTAATTTCCCAGCATTTTTAAGATGGAAGAAACAGGATTTGGACAACTTTGTAATGTGCGCTTTAAATGACATGCTAGTGTCAAAGATAACTCCTAGATTGCGGGCTGATTCAGTAAAATTAATGGTGATTCCAACTGAGTTAAGTGATGACAAAATATTGTTGTGATCAGCGTCATTCCCTCCAACAATTAACATCTCTGTTTTATCGGTGTTTAAAGATAGGTAGTTCTCATCCATCCACTCTTTTAATTTACTAACACAACTAATTAAACACAACATTGGAGAAACTTCATTTGATCTAAATGAAAGGCATAACTGGATGTCATCTGCATACGATCGAAAATTAACATTATGTTTCCTAATGATAGATCCAAGTGGAAGCATGTACAGTGGAACCTCGGTTCACAACCATAATTCGTTCCAAAACCAATTTGGTCGTGAACCGAAGCAATTTCCCCCATAGGATTGTATGTAAATACAATTAATTGGTTCCAGACCGTACAAACTGTATGTAAATATATATTTTTTTAGTTTTTAAGCACAAATATAGTTAATTATACCATAGAATGCACAGCGTAATAGTAAGCTAAATGTAAAAACATTGAATAACACTGAGAAAACCTTGAACAACAGAGAAAACTAACACTGCAATAGTTCGCGCTATAGTGCTAGGAACCGCTCACTAAAAACACTTTTTTTTTAATGAGTTTTAAGCACACGGAAAAAAATTAACAATTGAAAAATCCATAATTTAATAAACCACCAAGAAAAGTAACATTGCAACAATGCACGCTACGAACCGATCGCTGTAAACAGAACTGAAAACAAAAACAAGCATTCTCTACCTTATGCGTCCAGTCCTTCCTCTCTCGCTCACTCGCTGTCACTCCTGGAGCACCTGTGTGTCTGTGTCTCTCTCTAATACGCTCCTGTGTGTGTGCGCCTCTCTCGCGCGTGCTCCTGTGTGTGTGTGTGCTCCTCTCTCTCGCGCGCTCCTGTGTGTGTGTGTGCGCCTCTCTCTCGCATGCTCCTGTGTGTGTGCGCCTCTCTCTCGCATGCTCCTGTGTGTGTGCACCTCTCTCTCGCGCGCCTGTGTGTGCGCACCTCTCTCTCGTGCACCTGTGTGTGCGCCTCTCTCTCTCGCGCCTGTGTGTGCGCCTTTCTCTCACGTGCCTGTGTGTGTGTGTCGCGCTCTCTCTCTCTTGCTCGCTCGCTGCACAGGAAATGCACAGGGAGAGACTGAACATATACAAAACCGAAAGGGAAACTGGCTTGTTCATATACCGAGTGTGTAGTTGTGAACCGAGGCAAAAGTTTGGCAAACTTTTTGGTCGTAAGCCGATTTGTACGTGTACCAAGACGTTCGTGAACCGAGGTTCCACTGTAAATTGAAAACAGTAAAGGTCCTAGTACTGAGCCCTGCAGGACACCATATCTCACTTCTGTGTATAATGATGGAGGAGGGGACGCTAGCGCACGCATGCTGTTGCTGCTTCTCCCTGTTAAGAACACTTTTAGTAAAATTTCGCCTTAATCCTGCACTTTTTTACACTTCTTTTATTTTCTTTATTGTACATATAGTTCGTGGATGCAGCTGACTCGAATTGTATGGATTTGGATTAATTTTTACAAACTTTATGGACTTTACCTTGACTGGGAACAACTGAATCTGTGGATCACGGGACGAGACCTACAAACATTTCTTTGTATTTTGGCGATCTAGGAGCCTGGGATAATCTGTCTCCTTGATTATAGTTGCTATGCTTGTCTGCTCTTGATTCATTTTATTATGCCTTATGACTAAGAACTGATCTGATGTTCACACCCACTTGGCTTGTGGCTCTGGGGTGATCACGCCTGTAATACCCAGCGTTACTTGTTTGTGGCAGTATATTGGAACCTCCAAATCCTGCTATCTCCCCCTGCTATGCTTTCTGCTGCATTGCTATCTCCGCTCATCTGCGCCACTGCACCCCGCCCATCTCACCGGCTCCGCTGTGCTGTGCTGCTATCCACTATCCACTGCTATCAGATAAGTATTGCTTCATATCAAGTATTGCTCAGTATCATGCTAAAATACTCTTGTGACAAACTCCTTCATATTAAACAGTTTATCCAGAGCAAATGTTCTGACTGGAATAGCCTAAAAGACACCAGTATTTTGCGACACCCAAAATATGTACATCGCGGGTCATGTCACCGCCACCACCGGGCTACGAATGAAAAGTTCACCGGCAGCATTTGCTCAGGAATATGCCGTTCTACTCATGGCCCTGGAAATATAAGTATCAGTGTGCCAAATTTACAGTATGTGAAAATAAACTCCGGTCACGGCTCTGTGCAAAAAGAAGTCTCATCAACTAATATTGCATTGTTTAATTCGAGATCTATTAATGGCAAAGCATTGGTGCTGTCAGAATTCATCATTGACACCAAACTTGATATGCTGTGCTTAATGGAGACTTGGCAAAAACCAAATGAATTTACGTCTCTCGCAGAGGCGACACCACCTGGTTACACTTTCCTCACAGAGCCTTGTAGCTCAAGACAAGGCGGAGGACTTGCAGCAATTGTCAGAGTGGAGTTAAACATCAAAAGAATCCCAATTGACTGTCCATTGTCTTTCGAGTGTCTGGCTGTTAAACTAATTATGGAATCAGGTCCTGTCTTACCCATTGTTCTTTATCGTCCTTCAAAATACAATGCATCCTTCTTATCTGATCTGACTGAACTATTAACCCAATTAAGTTCCTTTTCCCAGAGAGTCATTCTACTTGGTGATTTCAACATCCAAATTGACATCCCCACATCTAAACTGAGAAATTAATTCCTATATTTACTGGACTGTTTTGACTTGACACATTTTCCCATCCACTCTGGTGGTCATATATTGGATCTGATCTATACATCTGGATTATCTGTTGCCAACATTTACACCACTCTGACCATAAAGCAGTACTTTTCACTGTCTCATTACCTCTCCCTCCTCTTACCTGTAAACGACAAATTTCTTACAGAAACCTTAAAAGTATCTGTCCCTCTATCCTTTCTGGATCCATTTCTGATCTTTTACTGTCTTCACCTATTCCATCAACACTAGATAGTCTTGTTGACCACTATAACACAGCTCTTCATTCAGCATTAGATAAAACAGCTCCTTTAAAGGAGGTTTTCTTTAAGCGTTCAGCTCCTTGGTATAATTTAGAATTGCGATCTATGAAAGCAGCTGTCCGATGCCTTGAGAGAATGTCACCTAAGTCTGGCCTCACCGTGCACATTAAGGCTTTCTCTGACCACCAAAGAGCTTACAGAGAAGCACTAACTTCTGCCAAGAACACCCATTATGGCAGAATAATAGAAAGTGGCCATGATAACCCAAGGGTTTTGTTCTCTGTAGTTAATAAACTACTCCAACCCGCATTTGGCCCAACTACCTCTTCTACTGAAGTCTGTGAGAAATTCCTCCACTTTTTCCGTAACAAAATTAAAAATCTAAATAATTCAACTAACATAAATACATCATCTGTTTATATCTCTCCCTATTTTCTCACTCCATCCAGCTCCTTCTGTAAGTTTTCACCAGTCACATCTGCTTTTGTTAATGACCTGCTTTGTAAGATGAGGCCAACTGCTTGTGTACTGGACCCCATCCCCGCCACACTACTTAAATCATGCCTTCATGCCATAATCCCAACTATTACAACAAGAATAAACTCATCCCTTGACACTCTCTTTGTGCCACTTACTTTTAAAATCACTTCTGTAACCCCAATGTTAAAGTCTGGTCTTGATGCTGACAATCTTAACAATTTCCGGCCTATTTCCCACTTACCTTTTCTGTCAAACGTTCTTGAGCATGTTGTAGCTTCTCAACTCACCAAATACTTAACTTCTAATAATTTGATGGAACCCTTTCAGTCTGGTTTCAGAGCACAGCACAGCTATGAAACTGCTCTGCTATGGGTAACCAATGATTTGCTTATGGCAGCAGACTCTGGACAAACCAACATATTAATTCTGTTAGACCTCAGTGTAGCATTTGTCACTATCAGACATGACATTCTACTGCCCGGAATGGAAAACATGCTGGGTATCTCTGGCACTGCCCTCCAGTGGTTCGTCCTATCTGACTGATAGGCAAGAGTTTGTTAGTCTTGGCAACAGCAGGTCCAGCACAGCGCCAGTCATACAAGGAGATCCACAGGGCTCTGTCCTCTGCTTTTCTGTATTTATATGCTTCCCCTTCGCCATATTATTTGTACCTTTGGACTGGGTTATCATTTTTATGCAGACAATACTCAACTCTATTTCAATGTTAAAAGTGGAACTTCATCAGAGCTTTCTCAGCTCACAACTTGCCTCAGTGAAATTAAAACCTGGATGGAGCTCTTTAAAATTAAATTGCAACAAAACTGAACTCTTGCAAATTGGGATTAAAGTGCAACTTAATAAAATGAGCTTCTTCCCAGTCAATCTTGTCAGTGATCTCATCAGACCTGCCTTTACTGCAAAGAATCTTGGTGTCATTTTTGATTCCTCCCTTTCTTATTTTGCCCACATAAATCACATTAAGAAACGTTCTTACTTTCACCTCCATAACATATCACGTGTTTTCTCTTTCCTTTCCTTTTCTAACACTGAGAAACGTGTCCATGCTATCACATCACACATCGATTATTGTAATTCCCTACTGGCAGGTGCCCCTTCTAATCTTATATCAGAGCTCCAGCTCCAGCACGGACCAGCAGCAGCAGCAGCAGCAGCAAGCACATAACACCCATCCTGCTTCGCCTTCACTGGCTCCCTGTGTCTTACAGAATTGAATATAAAATTCTACTAATAACCTACAAAGCCTTAAAAGACCTTGCGCCAAACTACATCAGTGACCTTCTCCATCACTATGTGCCTGTCTGCCCACTAAGGTGCTTTGATTCTGGCAATCTTGTTGTGCCCCACACTAATCTACACTCCTTGGGTGACCGGGCCTTTAGCTGTATAGCACCCAGACTCTAGAATGACCTACCGAAATTAATTAGATCAGCTGACTCCATGAATTCTTTTAAAAAACAACTCAAAACTCATTTGTTCAGGAAGGCTTTTAGCTCTTCCTGATTTTATTACCCTTCTTTCAGTTTACCTCTACTGTATGTCAAGATGCTCATGTAACCTGTGTGTGTGTCCTAGACCATCAATTTTGTTGTCTGTTAGGCTTTTCTCTGAATTTACTATCTTACTCTTCTTTATTTAT
This sequence comes from Erpetoichthys calabaricus, assembly GCF_900747795.2. NCBI lineage: Eukaryota > Metazoa > Chordata > Cladistia > Polypteriformes > Polypteridae > Erpetoichthys > Erpetoichthys calabaricus. Next base: position 131,164,823 of record NC_041401.2, on the reverse strand, counting down.
CTGGTTTAGTACAATGCTATATACTGTATACCCTGCCATTCTTTCTTAAATTCTGTGAAATGCTCTGAGCATGGGAAAGGTGCTATATAAATAAAATGTGCGACAGTAATAATAATAATACATTTCTGTACATATTGGAATCGATTTGATAAATAAGAACCAAACCAAGGGAGCACAGTGCCTGTAAGCCCAACATCATTTTCTAGCCTGTGTAGTAAAATAGAATGGTCTATGGTGTCAAATGCTGCGCTTAAGTCTAACAACATAATTACAGTGGAGTTTCCTTCATCAGAAAATATCAGAATGACGTTTACAACCCGCACTAGTGCCGTTTCTGTACTATGAGCAATGTGGAAACCGGACTGGAATTTCTCAAATAAATTGTAATGCGTAAGATATGACTGAAGCTGATTGGTGACTATTTTTTCTAGTATTTTAGAGAGAAAGGGTAAATTTGATATAGATCTACAGTAATCCCTCCTCGATCGCGGGGGTTGCGTTCCAGAACCCCCCGCGAAAGGTGAAAATCCGCGAAGTAGAAACCATGTTTATATGGTTATTTTTATATTGTCATGCTTGGGTCACAGATTTGCACAGAAACACAGGAGGTTGTAAAGAGACATGAACTTTATTCAAACACTGCAAACAAACATTTGTCTCTTTTTCAAAAGTTTAAACTGTGCTCCATGACAAGACAGAGATGACAGTTCCGTCTCACAATTAAAAGAATTAAAAGAATATCTTCCTCTTCAAAGGAGTGCGCGTCAGGAGCAGAGAATATCAGAGAGAGAGAGAAAGAAAAAAGCAAACAAAAATCAATAGGGCTGTTTTGCTTTTAAGTATGCGAAGCACCAGCAGATAAAGCAGCTGCAAGGAAGGGAGCAATGTAAAGGTAGTCTTTCAGCATTTTTTAGAGGAGCGTCCATATCCTCTAGGCCAGTGTGCGAACAGCCCCTCTGCCCACACCACCTCCGTCAGAAGCAGAGAATGTCAGAGAGAGAGACAGAGAAAAACAAACAATCAAACATCAATACGTGCCCTTCGAGCTTTTAAGTATGCGAAGCATGGTGCGGGAAGCATGTCGCTTGACAAATCAGCTGCACAGAAGGGAGCATCGTGAAGGTAATCTTTCAGCATTTTTAGACGAGCGTCCATCCGTATCGTCTAGGGGTGCAAATAGCCCCTCTGTTCACACCCCCTCCGTCAGGAGCAGAGAATGTCAGAGCAAGAGAGAGAAAGAAAAGCAAACAATCAGAAATCAATACGTGCTGTTTGATCTTTTAAGTATGCGAAGCACAGTGCGGGAAGCATATCACTTGACAAAGCAATCAAATGTAAGCCCAGCAAGGAAGACAGCAGTGTGAAGGTAGTCTTTCAGCGTTTTTTGAGGAGCAGCGGTATCCTCTAGGGGTGCAAACAGCCCCTGTGCCCACAATAGATTTGAGGTGTTTTATTTAATACGTAATACGCGCTCTGGTTGGGTAGCTTCTCAGCCATCTGCCAATAGCGTCCCTTGTATGAAATCAACTGGGCAAACCAACTGAGGAAGCATGTACCAGAAATTAAAAGACCCATTGTCCGCAGAAATCCGCGAACCAGCAAAAAATCCACGATGTATATTTAAATATGCTTACATATAAAATCTGCGATAGAGTGAAGCCGCCAAAGTCGAAGCGCGATATAGCGAGGGATTACTGTATAATTATTAAGTTTGTGTGGGTCTAGGTCTGACTTTTTAAGTAATGGTTTAATGACTGACACTTTTAGTGCATCAAGTACTGTGCCATGTAATAATGAACTATTGATAATGTTTAGAATAGGCGCTGCAAGAACATCCATTTCATTTTTTACTAGTTTTGTTGGCACCTGATCTAGGGAACAAGGAGTGGGTTTCATTTTAGAAATTAAAGGTGAGACTTCCTGCTCAGTTACAGGATTAAAATTACTAAAGTGCTGAATGCAATGTGAGGCAGGATCTACTAACCTAGTATGCGGTTTGTACTGTGATGCTGAGATCTGGGATCTTATATTTTTAATTTTCTCATTGAAGAAGTTCATAAAGTCTGTACTGCTAATATCTGTTGGTATTTTGCACTGTAGATCTGAATTCCCATTTGTTAATCTAGCCACTGTTCTAAACAGTTCCGTAGGATTTTTATTATTGCTATCTATTATTGTAGAATAGTATTCTGAGCGAGCTTTAAAGAGAGCTTGTTTTATATTTTTTAACACTCTCTGTCAATGCAATTTGAAAGGCATGTAGCTTTGTTGTTCTCCATCTGCGCTCCAGTTTTTGACACTCTAATTTAAGAGCTCAAGTTTTTTCATTAAACCAGGGAGAGTTTCTATGTGCTTTGATCACTTTTGTTTTAAGGGGAGCCACTGTGTCCAGAGCATCTCTCAAGGTCACATTATAATGTGATGTTAGCTGATCTAAATTGTTTTCCATATTTACATTTGATGTTAACTGATCTAAATGGTTTTCCACAATTACCCTCGACTTGCTCAAAATATCTATAAATTTTGATGCAGAATTACAATCTAGATGTCGCACTGTCTTTGTTTTAATCTGTGAGTGCATTGACAAGGCAGGACTAAATCAGATATAATTAAGTAATGATCAAAAATAACTTCATTTAATGGAGTAATATTTAAATTTTGAATTTCAAGTTTACAAGTTATAATTAAATCTAATGTGTGGTTATGATTATGAGTTGGACCTTTGGAAATCTGACAAAATCCTACTGAATTTAACAAATAAAGTCAAACATTTGCTAAAAGTGTCAGTTTCCACATCAATGTGTATATTAAAATCCCCCATCAATACTACGTGATCATAATTTATAGCAAAATCAGATAAAAGGTTGCTAAATTCAGTCATGAATAATGAATACGGCCCTTGTGGTCTGTAGACTAGCACTATAATTGTGTTGGAATCTGTTTTAATATTTAAAATGAATGCCTCAAAGGATGTAAAGTCGCCTAAAAAAAATAAGTGATTTGCATTTTGTTACAATGAATTATTCCAAGGCCACCTCCTTGACCAGAATCTCTAGACTTATGAAGGAACGAGTATCCATCTGGTGACTCCTCAGCTAGGGAAACAGTGTCAGATTTACTAAACCAGGTTTCAGTGAGAAGACGCAGATCAGATTTTGTACTTAATATAATATCATTTACCAAAACAGCTTTACTGCCAAGAGAGCGAATGTTCAATAAGCAGCATTTAAAACCGCATGCTTCTTTCTGAACTGGTGAAATATTTTTTGTTTTAATTTGAAGTAAATTTCTATTACAGATGCCCCTGGTGAAAGGTCTGGTTTTATCTCTTGGTCTAATTATACACCTTATTTTTTGGTTATCAACTAATTTAAGGTTTGCATCAAGACTAAATTTACTGGATGCCCCACAACAGGGATTATGGGTAACAGCTTCAGGATAGTAACAGGTGGAATAAACAACAGCCTGTGATTTAAGATCACATGACTGCGGCCTGGATAGTGCTCTAATCAGTCAGCCAGGCAGTGTTTTGCTGCCATATTTTGGGATAATACAAAACCTCCAGTTAGGATAAAGACCATCTCTTTTGAAAAATCCCAAAAATCATCCCAATTGTTCACAAACATTATGCTTTTCTTTGCACACCAGGTTTCTAGCTGGCAGTGAAGGGAACGCAATCTGCTATACATTACATCCCCACTATATAATGTTGGTAAGGGGCCAAATTCAACTAAATTCCGACATTTTCTTTTAGCTTTGGTGCATAGAGAGATGACGTTCCTCTTTACTACCTCAGATTGCTCTAAATAAATATCATTACAGTAGTGCCAACATGCAGCAATAAGGTACGTACTTCATCGTTGGCGACACAGTCCAATGTGGCCTCTATGTCAGAAATGCGAGACATTTAACATTAACTGCTGGTTTAACATAGTTTGGAATTCTAACATTCCGCACTATGGAATTGCCAATTATGAGCACTTTCTTATTCTCAGTTTCCACAGGCGCACTGTGGAGTGCTGAGAATCTGTTCTGGGTCCGAATTGGTGACCTGGGTGCCAAGGGACTAAATTTTGGCTTCTTACACCCCCGTCTTACTGTTTCCCACTCGCCCTATGGCTGAATTGGTGCTGCTGACTTCGGCCGCACACTGACTACAGTGGGACCTGGAGAGTTCACAGTCCTTCCTTGCTCTTTCTTTCTCTGTTCACCTCCACTCCTCCTCCAGCAACCTGGTTCCTTTTATAGGGCACCCAGAAGTGCCACAGGTGCTCCACAACCTTCTTCCGGCATAACCTCCAAGTGTTGCAAAGGGCTCAACCGTACCTGCAGCACTCACGGAACCCAGCAGGGCTGCTCCAAACTCCAACTCCCAGTGTGCCCTGTGGGAATCCGTGGTGCTGCAGCAACCCAGGGGGTTGCCCTCCAGCATCCTGGGGAAGATAATGCCCCAAATGTGCTCTCTCCCTCGGTCCTTCCACCCAGCTGGCATCCCGGCCAGGTAATGGCCCTGGCGATCCATCACAATATGCATAGCCTACTTAATGCAGTTTTTATTCTTAATCATTTTTCCATTCTTAATTCATTTTGTATACATTATACATTGTTTTTCACTTAAATGTTATTGGTTAAAGGTTATGTCTAGCAGGGAGTGGTAGCTCTGCAAATGGACCAGGTTCAATGCTAGAAAGCACATTGTAAAAAAAGGTGTTCTACTAACAGTGCTGCCACAAGTAAATAAGCACATCAACAACACAAATCAATTAATACACAAATACTAATTTTATAGTTAGCTTGTATTAACAAACACTTTAGCATACAAATCCATCAATGCGTTCTTTTGAGAGATTTCTGGTAAAAGTACAAAGTGATGAAAGCAGCAGTTAGCTCTGGTGCTGTTGATGCTGAGGCTGATGTTTTTTCCAGATGTTGTAGCAGTGTGCAGAAATATGGAATGTTGAAGGTTATGGAGGGGAGCAATCAAAAGTTCCAGCTTTCTGTTTTGGATTTTTATTTTTGTTCCTCTTTGAATCTTTTGCTCCTTTATACTCTTTAAGATGTATAATTAAAAAGCATGCCCACATTTATATACTGTAGAATGGTCGCCCCATTTAATTAGCAAAAGAGAGCATAAAAAAACATTGTGTGATGGCGCATAGAAAACAAAATAAATTATCACTATGCCTTCTTAGGGTTCTCAGGTCTGAAGTAGAGTTCCATCAAGCATCAGTCTTCAATGAGATGGCACATTCCAGGAGCGTGTGATATGTATAATCCTCCAACTAGAAGGTGCAGAGTCAGATGCTCTTATGGGGTAGCTTCTCTGTGCAGTAGGAACAGAAAGAGATGATACCATTAGCAACAGGCTCCTTTCTCGTCCTGGGGTAGTATTGGTCATCAGTAGGAAATGTGATCCTCAGACGCGCATGTGTGACTATATACAGTTAATATATATATATACTGTACAGTATATTAAGTATGTGTGTATATATATATGTATATATATATATATATATATATATATATATATTATAAAAAAATCCTGGGAGAGAAAGACTAGGGAGATGAGACGTGATCTTGACGTGAAGATCACGGAAGACACTTAAAAGACCCGTGAGACGAAAGAGATTGGCCACCCAGCATCTCGCGTGGACCTTAAACATGAGACTTTGTGCCAAGAGATTGACCCAGGACCATGTCGCAGGGACGTAGAACATGAGATTCTTGCAAGACACGCCCTACTTACAACCAGTATCAAATAAGACCACAGGCAGCAAAACACTCAGTCATGTCAAGGCTTTGAGCGCACACAGATCCAGGGCTCTCATCACATATAAAGCGTATAAGGACAATACGTTATAGATAAAACATCGACGACTAAGCAAAGTAGAAAGAACAGTGCAGAGAAAAGAGACTCAAAAGCATTGGAGAGAAAAAAATGAAAAAAGAAAAAGAATAATCGAGGTGTAAATTCAGAAAATAAGGAAAGTAATAATCAGCCTGGAATAAATTGAATTGAAAAAAGTATGTCCAATCAGGCGCAGAATTAAATGACAAAGAGTAGAAGACAAAGTAGATCTTCATAAAGACGTTCAAAAACGATGGTGTGATACACATGCAGAGAAAGGTAAAGAATATGAAAGCAGTAAAATTTGAAAGTATTGTAGCGTTCCAAGCAGGTTGAAGCCTTCTTTTTTTGAGTGATTGTTAGGTTCAATTGAGGGAGAGTGGAGTACAGCACGGAAGACTGACTGCGAGGTATTGATTGATGCGGTAAGGGGGGACAGGGGACGGGAGAAGGGGTTGGAGAGGGTGCTAGAAGGTTGTGTTTGGGGTTACGAAGTCGGCTTTCTTTTTCTTGATTGTTCAAGTAAACCTTTTGTGAGACTTTACTACGTCTGTCTGTTTTTTTTTAAATTCTTCTCTTTTCGAGCCGGACGCTGAGGTCACTACAGTATCAAAAAAGATAGTAAAGATTGCATTAGAACAAACAAAAGGAAATTATTACTCAAAAAAGCGAGTTCAGAAATAAAAGACAAAGAGTATAAAACAAAGTAAAACATCATAAAGAGGTTAAAAACAAGGGGCCAAACACATGCAGAGCAGGTTATAGATAATGATAGCAGAAAAAAAAACGAAAGTGTCAAAACAAAGAAAGTAAACATCGCATTAGCGCAAACAGAGATAAATTATTACTCTGAGAAATAACGAAAAGGCAAATAGAGATTGAATATATGGACATAGGTGATACGTCTGAAGTATGTAAATATTGTAAGGGTTTGAAGTTTAAGTAAGAGAGTTTCAAAAACGGGGTTTACCTCACATGCTTTATTGGGTACTTTGCAAAAAAAATGATTAACTGCTGATGATGTAGATCGTTTTGTCTGTACTGAAATTCCAAACAGAGAAACCTATCCTGAATTATGGTACAAAGTCATTAAACACATGTCTCACAGACCTCTTATAAAAGATTCAGCATGTCGGGACTCTAAAGATTCCAAATATTGTTTTTAAAGAAGTTCTAAAATAAAAGTGAACCTAATGAAATAGCAACAATTCAAAGAAAAAAAAAACCTATAAGTGTGTATCTAGAAAACCAAACACGGTGTTGGTGAGCAGGGAGCAAAGGCCCCTAGTGTATGTGTGTGTATATATATAATATATATATATATATATATATATATATATATGCATGTGTGTATTGTGATATATGGCCAGCAGTGTATCCTGGCCAATACCCCCATGCCGCTAGGTTTAGCACTCCCTGCAACATGGAGGTGCCCCAAATTCCCACAGGGCATATTGGAGTTTTCCTTCACAGCCCTGCTGGATACCATGGGGGACGCTGCAGGGAGGCACAAGAATTTATATTTTCATTATAGCCCAGAAGTACTACCTCGTCATGAGGACGGAAGAAATGAAGTACTTCCGGGCTGAAGAAAAAGAAGAGTTTTTGATCTGACCCGGAAGTGCTTGGACTGAGGGACTGAAGCACTTCCGGGTCAAGGAATATAAAAGGATTGTGGGAAACCCCAGCAGACTGAGCCGGAGTTGGGTGGGAGTGTGACAGAGCTTCTGGGAGGAGAGGAGAATTTATTGTCTAGTGTATTATTGATTTATTGAGTATTGTGGTGGTGGAGGTGCTTTGTGCACATTATTATAATAATAAATTTAGTTTTGGGACTTTTACCTGGTGTCTGTTGTGTGGTGTGAGGGTTCAAGGGGTCGATAGCACCCCCTATCTGTCATAGTATACACATATATATACACATAAGACTTGGGACTTGAAATTTGGAATGTAGGTTACCCTTGGCCCATAGGTACTCACTAAGAAATGGTTTAAAAAAGTTCCTGGTCCAAGCACATTCTGTCTATATGTCTGCTTTTCACGAGAGAATTACTTAACGAATTTAGATCTGGTTGTTTTCTATAATTTGCTTGAACTTTCCAGTTAATTTTGCAACTTCTCTCGCTAAGTACCTAATTCGCTTGCGGTACCAATGTATTTATGCAAATCCAAGAGAGTGGCTGTGGGTTGAGAGCAGGGGGGCAGGGCCTTCCTCATTCACTCGCCAGCCTCTGTTCAAGTTGGTCTACATCTCGCCACGTGTTGGAGTGTACCTTGCCTTCACTTAGCTAGCAATACCTGTTTGTTCAACGGACATTATCATCTGCAAATTGTTAAGGAGTAACGTTTGCCGTTTTTGAGAGAGAGAGATCAGAGCTCCATGTGTTTTAGAGGGTAGCTGCTGATTGCCAGAGATATCACGGCCATGTGCTTTTCTCCCCACGTGGGGAATGCTCTCCCATCAGAGCTGAACATGATCAGATATAGTGCCAACATCCATTGATTTTTAAAGTTTGTCATGTTTCATTACTATATGGTCGCAGCCATGGGGTACAGGTAGTATAAACAGTGCATCTGGAAAGTATTCACAGCGCATCACTTTTTCAGCATTTTGTTATGTTACAGCCTTATTCCAAAATGGATTAAATTCATTTTTTTCCTCAGAATTCTGCACACAACACCCCATAATGACAATGTGAAAAAAGTTTACTTGAGGTTTTTGCAAATTTATTAAAAATAAAAAAACTGAGAAATCACATGTAGATAAGTATTCACAGCCTTTGCTCAATACTTTGTCAATGCACCTTTGGCAGCAATTACAGCCTCAAGTCTTTTTGAATATGATGCCACAAGCTTGGCACATCTATCCTTGGCCAGTTTCGCCCATTCCTCTCTGCAGCACCTCTCAAGCTCCATCAGGTTGGATGGGAAGCGTTGGTGCACAGCCATTTTAAGATCTCTCCAGAGATGTTCAATCGGATTCAAGTCTGGGCTCTGGCTGGGCCACTCAAGGACATTCACAGAGTTGTCCTGAAGCCACTCCTTTGATATCTTGGCTGCGTGCTTAGGGTCGTTGTCCTGCTGAAAGATGAACCGTCGCCCCAGTCTGAGGTCAAGAGTGCTCTGGAGCAGGTTTTCATCTAGGATGTCTCTGTACATTGCTGCAGTCATTTTTCCCTTTATCCTGACTAGTCTCCCACTTCCTGCCACTGAAAAACATCCCCACAGCATGATGCTGCCACCACCATGCTTCACTGTAGGGATGGTATTGGCCTGGTGATGAGCGGTGCCTGATTTCCTCCAAACGTGACGCCTGGCATTCACACCAAAGAGTTTAAACTTTGTCTCATCAGACCAGAGAATTTTCTTTCTCATGGTCTGAGAGTCCTTCAGGTGCCTTTTGGCAAACTCCAGGCGGGCTGCCATGTGCCTTTTACTAAGGAGTGACTTCCGTCTTGCCACTCTACCATACAGGCCTGATTGGTGGATTGCTGCAGAGATGGTTGTCCTTCTGGAAGGTTCTCCTCTCTCCACAGAGGACCTCTGGAGCTCTGACAGAGTGACCATCGGGTTCTTGGTCACCTCCCTGACTAAGACCCTTCTCCCCCGATTGCTCAGTTTAGATGGCCGACCAGCTCTAGGAAGAGTCCTGGTGGTTTTGAACTTCTTCCACTTACTGATGATGGAGGCCACTGTGCTCATTGGGACATTCAAAGCAGCAGAAATTTCTATGTAACCTTTCCCAGATTTGTGGCTTGAGACAATCCTGTCTCAGAGGTCTACAGACAATTCTTTTGACTTCATCCTTGGTTTGTGCTCTGACATGAACTGTCAACTGTGGGACCTTATACTGTATAGATAGGTGTGTGCCTTTCCAAATCATGTCCAATCAACTGAATTTACCACAGGTGGACTCCAGTTAAGCTGTAGAAACATCTCAGGGATGATCAGGGGAAACAGGATGCACCTGAGCTCAATTTTGAGCTTCATGGCAAAGGCTGTGAATACTTATGTACATGTGCTTTCTCAATTTTTTTATTTTTAATAAATTTGCAAAAATCTCAAGTAAACTTTTTTCACGTTGTCATTATGGGGTGTTGTGTGTAGAATTCTGAGGAAAAAATGAATTTAATCCACTTTGGAATAAGGCTGTAACATAACAAAACGTGGAAAAAGTGATGCGCTGTGAATACTTTCCGGATGCACTGTATATACAGTGGTGTGAAAAACTATTTGCCCCCTTCCTGATTTCTTATTCTTTTGCATGTTTGTCACACAAAATGTTTCTGATCATCAAACACATTTAACCATTAGTCAAATATAACACAAGTAAACACAAAATGCAGTTTGTAAATGGTGGTTTTTATTATTTAGGGAGAAAAAAAAATCCAAACCTACATGGCCCTGTGTGAAAAAGTAATTGCCCCCTGAACCTAATAACTGTTTGGGCCACCCTTAGCAGCAATAACTGCAATCAAGCGTTTGCGATAACTTGCAATGAGTCTTTTACAGCGCTCTGGAGGAATTTTGGCCCACTCATCTTTGCAAAATTGTTGTAATTCAGCTTTATTTGAGGGTTTTCTAGCATGAACCGCCTTTTTAAGGTCATGCCATAGCATCTCAATTGGATTCAGGTCAGGACTTTGACTAGGCCACTCCAAAGTCTTCATTTTGTTTTTCTTCAGCCATTGAGAGGTGGATTTGCTGGTGTGTTTTGGGTCATTGTCCTGTTGCAGCACCCAAGATCGCTTCAGCTTGAGTTGACGAACAGATGGCCGGACATTCTCCTTCAGGATTTTTTGGTAGACAGTGGAATTCATGGTTCCATCTATCACAGCAAGCCTTCCAGGTCCTGAAGCAGCAAAACATCCCCAGACCATCACACTACCACCACCATATTTTACTGTTGGTATGATGTTCTTTTTCTGAAATGCTGTGTTCCTTTTACGCCAGATGTAACGGGACATTTGCCTTCCAAAAAGTTCAACTTTTGACTCATCAGTCCACAAGGTATTTTCCCAAAAGTCTTGGCAATCATTGAGATGTTTCTTAGCAAAACTGAGACGAGCCCTAATGTTCTTTTTGCTTAACAGTGGTTTGCGTCTTGGAAATCTGCCATGCAGGCCGTTTTTGCCCAGTCTCTTTCTTATGGTGGAGTCATGAACACTGACCTTAATTGAGGCAAGTGAGGCCTGCAGTTCTTTAGACGTTGTCCTGGGGTCTTTTGTGACCTCTCGGATGAGTCGCCTCTGCGCTCTTGGGGTAATTTTGGTCGGCCGGCCACTCCTGGGAAGGTTCACCACTGTTCCATGTTTTTGCCATTTGTGGATAATGGCTCTCACTGTGGTTCGCTGGAGTCCCAAAGCTTTAGAAATGGCTTTATAACCTTTACCAGACTGATAGATCTCAATTACTTCTGTTCTCATTTGTTCCTGAATTTCTTTGGATCTTGGCATGATGTCTAGCTTTTGAGGTGCTTTTGGTCTACTTCTCTGTGTCAGGCAGCTCCTATTTAAGTGATTTCTTGATTGAAACAGGTGTGGCAGTAATTAGGCCTGGGGGTGGCTACGGAAATTGAACTCAGGTGTGATACACCACAGTTAGGTTATTTTTTAACGAGGGGGCAATTACTTTTTCACACAGGGCCATGTAGGTTTGGATTTTTTTTCTCCCTAAATAATAAACACCATCATTTAAAAACTGCATTTTGTGTTTACTTGTGTTATATTTGACTAATGGTTAAATGTGTTTGATGATCAGAAACATTTTGTGTGACAAACATGCAAAAGAATAAGAAATCAGGAAGGGGGCAAATAGTTTTTCACACCACTGTATATAATATGTATGTATTGTAACAATTTGTCTCGAGCACTAGCCTGAGAGTATTGCTACCACTATTCTGACCTAGCTAAAGGCAGATGTTAAAAGGATAGGCCAATATCACACCTTAATAAATTTCCCGTATAGTCTTTATTCTAATAAAAACAATCCCTTAATATCAATGCATTTATAGGTCACTGCACACCATAGTCCATATTTATCCTTGCAGTCCATCAAATAAACAACAAATAGAAAAACAATCCCTTACACATGGATCGCCCGCCCGAACCTAAGTAACCCTTAATTTGCAGCGCCACACACATATACATGTATCTATCTACACATCAAAAGTATTCATTCCCCCAATTCCCGTTCCAGCGATAATAAATAGATCCGCAGATAGTCCACTGTAATACTCCCGTAACGGCCGTCGAGCTGATGAGGAGTCCTGAAAATAGCGGACTATATATCCAATCTCCTCTTCGTCATCAAAGACATACAGTCAGACTTGCGCCATGATTAAAGTAAAGTAAGTCCGTTTTGATAGCTCACCTGAGTCCGTAGGTAATAGCGGAACGATCGATTCCCAGGTACTAAAGAGAAGACCATCCACCTTCCAACAGGACTGATAGGAGCTCCTAGGCTTTTCCCATGGCCAGAGCAGAAGCTGATCTGCCTTTTCTGTTATCCGATGCTCTTCTTTTCCTTTCTTCTCTCTCCTCCCTTCTCTCTTTAAAACGGCGCGCTTTATGCAAATTACTCCTCGAACAAACCGGAAGTTCCACCTCTGGGGCACCGCTGTCAATCTCTGTCGGAAGACTGTTCCCCCCCCCAACAACCGATCAACAGCAGAAAACATTATTCTTTATGTGGCAGCGCTACAGTATATATTATTGAACTGATTTGTGTATCATATATCATACTAGCAAAATACCCGCGCTTCGCAGCGGCGAAGTACTGCTTTAAAATTTAAATTGAGAAGAAAAGTAAACCTTTTTAAACTGAGGGAAAATATACCAATAATTATTTGTTAAGGATCTCTTTGTATACCACGTTGTCAGTTCGGCCCTCTGGTTGTAATATGACCAAGCTGTGCACTGAGCGTACTCTTGAGCATGCAACGTATAGTTGGCCATGTGAAAAGCAATCTTGCCTCAAATCAATGCCAACCTTTTGTAGGGTCTGTCCCTGAGACTTATTAATTGTCATTGCGAAGCAGAGCCTTACTGGAAATTGGAGGTGTTTGAATTGAAATGGGTTTCATCGATAACTTCACATTGAGCTTTTGAGAGTTTAAACATTCATAAACATCAAAGTGTCCACTACTCAAATTGTCACCTGTGAATCTAAGATGTTTAAGAGGCATTGGCGGTTGTCCAAAGGTGTAAAATATTTGGCCATTTCGGTACACTTGAAAGCGACAACCGAACAATTCAGCAGCAGCCATCAACTCACATGCAGAACCATAGGTGAAGGGCTAAAGCATTTCACTCTTATAGTGCTCCTGTGTAGTATAATTATCTCCTGTACCGTCATCAGTCCACACCTTGAACCTGTCCCAGTCATTCAATACATAAGACACAATGTTCCTCCGGATATCAAGAGTTGGCCTGATATGGCCGTGCAATATGTAACACAGAGAATGGAAAAGGCAGTCGCCATCTCCGGGCATGGAAACCACTCGGTAAGTGACAGTTCTTTGATTCATGGTGATCACCTCGATAGACATGTTAATGGGGGTACGGTTGGAACGATAAAGGAAATGGGTACCTGAACAATGTAAACTAAGTCTAAAATGCCTACACAATAACTATAATCATAATAAGCGAACAATAAAACAGCGGAGAAGCCGTGGATTAAATAAAAAGGCTGCCGTTATCAGCAGGGAGACGTGAATACCATGGTGAAGCAAGGAAGGGAATGAAGAGACTGGAGCGACGGACGGCCATATATAGGCAGGGAGCCAACTACGTGGAAGGCGTGGGGATGGGGGACCCAACGCCGCCTCACACGGCGACCGAGCTGCAGACTATGGACGTACAGTATATATGTATGTAAGTAGGATTCAGTTAGCGTTGGGAACCCGCGTACCAAATTTCTTGAAGATGGGCCCATAATTAACAAAGACCATTGGAAAGTTCAATATGGTGGCCGACAGTGGTGTCATACCACCGAAATAAGTATGTACATCGGTTTCAGTTAGCGCAGGGAAGCCACCTATCAAATTTCGTGAAGATGGGGCCATAAATAAGAAAGTTTAACATGGCGGACTTTGTCGACCGTTATGACCGTTTCACGTAGAATTTCGAAATGAAACCTGCTTAACTTTTGTAAGTAAGCTGTAAGGAATGAGCCTGTCAAATTTCACCCTTCTACCTACACGGGAGGTTGGAGAATTAATGATGACTGAGTCAGTGAGGGCTTTGCCTTTTATTAGTATAGATAAAAAACTGCTTTTGATAAAATCAGTATAATAAGCAATGGATGTAAAACATTTACAAATACCTACACCACCAGATTGAAAAAAGACTTTTCGTAATTGTACACTGTTACTATCTAAAATATGTGATTAGAAATATTGTGTAGTTCCCAACCGCCGCCCCAAAAGTCTACTAATCTTTATTGTTTTTAGAATTCACTTTGAACGGTTGTTAATTAAATATGTTTGTACTGGATGCATGTATCAAAATGTTTGTTTTTCTGTGTTCTTACTGCATAATGTTATTTGTTGTGTTTCTAAGCTGTATTAATTTCATTTTGCCAGTACATTTTCTTACTATCATGACATATTGATTTATTCAATTGTAATGTCTGTCTATGGTCTGTTGTTGTTCCAATTTCCATACAGGGAATTCAAGTTGTCCTGCATCGGAGTTGGAGTTCATCCGCCCCTGGAACTTTCCCACTCTCTGGTACAGTTTCGCGCTACAGCCATTTATGATACAAGCACTGTCATAATCTATGTCATCAACTCTCACACTAGTTTGAATGAGCTCTCCCACTCTGCATCATTGGTTGGCAAAGGCGAGATTGCACCTGTTGGACCAACTGCCTTTGAATTTGCGGTTCCTGAACATCTGGATATAACTGTTGCACCTTCTGTAGGAACTGTAATGCCAGGCGAGGTAAATACACTTTCTCTGCTCATCCAGAAATATTTGTGATTAATATTTTCAGTGTTGTTTTTAGAACCTACAGTATGTGTTTAAAAAAACATTATTGATCACAAGAAGCTTGTCAGGTTTCACTAATTTGCACTCAACCTTGCATACCCTAACATAAATTGCACAGTTTCTCTCTCAGAAAGCTAATAACAACAATGTATTTCTTGTATAGCCCAAAATCACACAAGAAATGCCTCAGTGGGCTTTAACTGGCCCTGTCTTTGGCAGATCTTCAGTCTTTATCCCTAAGAAGACAAGTAAAAACTCTTAATAAAAAAAACCTGTAGGGAAAATAATGGAAAAAATCTTGGGAAAGACAACTCAGAGAGAGACCCCCTTCCAATTAGGTTGGGCATGCAATAGAAGTGAAAAACGGGGTAGATTCAATACATAAAACAGAACATAAGCAATCCTTTTCACAGAGTTAGGTGGCCTATCAGTCACCTCAGAAATACAGTACAATAGTAGAAACTACTTTGATCTTGTACAGCGCTCCTCGCCAACTGCAAATGCAGAGTGCTGCAACAACTCTCAAGGCATAAAATGCAAGAATAGTATACCAGAATAGAATACCACTCACAGAACAGAACTATCATATATAAGTATGCAGATTTGTTCAAATACATCAAAAACAAAGTAGAAGCTAATTAACATAACTAATAAACAACAATATGTGTCCATCAGCTAATTGTAGAATCACTGCCAGATTTTAGAAAAGGAGTCACATATGCCAGATTCAGAGACTTCTTGGAGAATTTGACCAAAAAGCCATGTCCCCCCCCCCCCCCCAAATTGGCCATTCTACATCTGAGTCAGTGCTTGGCTGGACAGTTTGATGAAACCCGATGAATCTGTGCTACTTTATCAGAAATTACTTTTCTGTGGCAGGCAAACAACTTGGGAGTAGAGCAGTGTCACCAAGTGCCACATGTGAGTGTCAAGGAAAGAAACAGAATAGGTTAGGGTTAGTAACAGTTTATAAATACTATATTACTTATACAGTGGACCCTTGACTTACGAACTCAATTCGTTCGAGAGGGCTGGTTGTAACTCAAGTTGGTTGTAAGTTAAGACTATTTTTCCCATTAGAAATAATGGAAATGCCCTTAATGTGTTCCGAACATCCCACAGCAACACTTACTTAACTTTTTTTAATAAAAAAGGGATGTATAATGTGCATAATTTACCAAAAAACACCAATAATTTTTCTAATGTACTAACCAAAAAGTTATAAAAAGTGCTTAGCCTACCAGAAACAACAATTTCATACTGTACTCACCATTTAAGTTGACATCTTTGGCTTACAGGGAGGAAGGAGGAGGAGAATGAAATGGAAGGTGGTTATTGTTTGGAAGGAGTTTCCTTATACAAATCTTTTCTTTGCAAAATTGTCGAGATGGTGGATTTTGACATGCTGTACATATTAGCGAGATCGGTCACATGAACGCCACTCTCATATTTCCGCACAATTTCTTTCTTCGTTTCGATTGTGATCGCTTTCTTTACCTTCGTTACCTTCGCTTTCTTCCTTAGCAATTATCGAAATAAATTATATAAATCACTGCACTGACCGAAATTACGTCCACAAACAAATGTATCTGGGCTCCGACTGACGCTTACGAACGCTCTCGGCTGTTTGTTTACAATCGCACAAGCGGATAAACGTGACCGCATTCGGGTCGTAACGCAAGATGTTGGTCGTAATTCAAAACAAAAATTTTGGTCGTAAAGCAAGTTGTTTGCATGTCAGGCCGGTCGTATATCAAGGGTCGACTGTATTTTAGCACTAGTGACTAACAACAGAGATGCAGTATGCACAGCTAATCAGCAGCTCTACTCAGGATATGATAAACTGAAGTAGTGAGACTTCTGCCTGGATTTAAAAGCTGAGACTGAATAACCATATATTATAGTAGCAGGGTGACCATTCCATCGCATTGATGCCCTATAACTAAAAGCTCAGCCTCCACTGTTAGTTAATTAATCCTAGCAATCATAAGCAGGCCAGCATCTACAGTAAGTAGGGCCTTTACCATTTAAGGCTTTATATGTTAAAGGAGGATTTTGAAATCTGCCCTAAACTGAACTGGGAGCCAGTGTAAAGATTTAAGAACTGACCTATGTGAATGTACTTTCTTGTTGTAATAAGTCTTGCAGCAGTATTCTGAAAATTACTGAAAGCTGTATAAAGAACAATTTGAGCGGCCAATGAACAGTGCATTGCAGTAGTCAATCCTACTAAAAATATATGCATGAATTAATTTCTCAGTATCCTGTATATTTAGGAAACACCTTTATTTTCCAACATTTTTAAGATGTTATATATATAGAACACTATTAGGTGTCTAACAGTTGACTGTCTCCTTTGTAACCTGCACTTGTTGTCATGTCATTGTTAGAATGCAAGTGCTTTCCTGAAGTTCCTTACCATAAATTTCCTAAAGCTACAAGGAAATTGTGAGCAGTGCACAGTGTGTTCAGACAATGTTATTTGCGCACTTTCTTTCCAGGATGGTGTGCTATGCTAGATGGACAATGAGCATGCTAGCACAACATCCTTCGTAGAACTGTGCAAGACATCCATCTATGTGAGTAGAACTGAGAGGATCATCAGTGAAAGCTCTAATCACTATTATAAGAATGGTCCTGTACATGGTGCAAACTCAGAATGACCATTGTCTGATTGAGTTTTGATTGACTCGCTTTGTACACAAAGAGTATCAGTCATTACATTGCATACATTTGAATTGCTTTTCTTTGGTAATGGAAAGCAAGTATTGCTTTGGGTGACAACACAGCAGACTGTTAGCACTGCTACTTCATGGATCCATTGCCCTGGGTTTGTATGTTTTTTTTTCTTTGTGGAGCTTGCATTTGTTCACCCTATGTCTCTCTGAGTTTTTAACCTAGTTCTCCAGTTTTTCTCCCACATCATTCCAGATATGTCCCTCGAGGAGTGGAAGTCTGAGTGTGTTAGTGAGTAAGACATGTGACTGCCACCCTGTCCATACCTGTTTCCTTTCTTGTGTCCAGTGATGCTAAGTTACGCTCTGACCACTGCAAACCTGAATTGGATTAAGCATATTTAGTATGGCATTCTCTGTAATTTTAACAACACATCATGCACCAAATATGTTTTCATTAGTTTTTCTTTGAGTTATTAAGAAAACTAAGCTATAGGCTATCGAACAACCTTCATGGATTGAATGGTCTCCTCTTATTATGTTACTTATGTACATAGTTACCTGATGGTAATGTGTGTGGAATAAAATCTATATATTATAATAAAATAAATTGTCTTAAAAGAAATATTCAGCCAGTTTTTCACATAATTGATTGTCACAATGTGGCATGTTGATCAATTAGACTGGGACTTTTATTTTGTTAACCAACACTGTTTTTCACAGTGCTGGACAAAAATTAAGAAAATTGTAAACAATTTTAAAACAAATGTCTTGATTCAGGGGTGAATGGCTGCATTTTAGCATGTTTTCCACATACTGGTTGCCTGTTTTTATTATAGTCTTTTTTCATTATTGTTCAAATTTGACAGCCATAATATTCTCATACCTGTGCTGGTATCCATTAAACATTCAGGATAAAGAACTATGCCACGATTTTCCATCATAAATTCTTAAAACCTCATACTCAGGCAACCTGGTGGACAGTGTTTCATTTACAGCTTCTGGTGTTAAAGAGTTGAAATCTTTTGGTAAAGAGCAAATCGGTGCTCCCCAAACAAGCTTTATTACCACTTTTCAAAAACTTTTTCAGACCTGGAAGTGGACATAAGTGAATTAAAAAGAGAACAGTTCAGTTTGGGGCTTTGATTCACACCTGATGCCGAGATTAAATTGTTCTATGCTGAGGTCCAAGAGCTTTGAATTAAGATAGTTGAACAGCAATCAGGGCAAGGTAGGATAATGTTAGAATTATTGGGGTCCCTAAAGGTACAGAGGAAGGGAACTTACCTTAGTTCCTGGAGCTTCAGTGGTTGATAAGGTTTCCAAATTTGCTCAACTTCAAAGTTCAAAGCGTGAAAAGTAACACACGTGCACGCGCCTTCTGTCCCGCCCCAACTCCTCCCAGAATTACGCCTCTTTGAATATGCAAATCAATATAAATAGCCCTTAAGCTCAGCCTTCTGTGAAAAGACAATGGGAAAAGCACGGGGGAAAATATAAGAATTTCAGCGTATACCAAATGGAGGCAAAGGAAAAACGTACTATTTGTTGGTTTAAACAGTGGTATAATCAACAACATGAAGTTGATCAAGTGACAGAGTATCGGAGAAGCTCGAAAGCTCAAGTTCACAAAGTCGCACAGTGCCCGAAATAAAAAAGAAATCACATATCAAAGTCGCCGTGAAAAGGCAAATCGTAGCCCACCGTCTGAGTTTCATATGAAAGTTTATTAGGGTACAGACAAAAAAAATAGGCACACAGTGGGAAAAAAGCACGAAATGTCAAGTTTAATCTTGAAATTTCCACTTTAATCACGTAGTTTAGTTTGCCATTAAAGTAGAACATCATAAACTTCATCTTAAAATCGTTTAATATACTAGTTTCTCAAATCCCATTGTAACCAAAGTAGCACATTAAATGCTTTGTTCTGTATTTGATCTTCTATATGCTCTGTGTGTGAATCACTACCTGCTTCTTAAATGGGCTTTCTTTTTCTCCGACAGGACACAGAATCCATTACATTCGTGATATTACAGCTCTCTGAATAATTAAAATACTGAGATGTATACGTGATATCTTTTTCATGATGATAGGAGTTAAAGCATGTTATTAAACATGGGAACATGGTGGCGCAGTGCTTGTTCATGCCTCATGCAAGAGGCTTGCTGCGCCATGCGCGACCTTCGATGAAATAATTTATTACAGAAGTACTGTCTCTTTCAAACGTACTAACCTCCAATTCCTGTCCTTACTTTTCTTTTTCCAAATACCCAATCGCCACACAATCAGCTCTGTAGTAGACGTGAAGCCATCTGTAAGCTTAGAACGCCGATTCTTCAAAACTTTTAAGGAACATTGAAATATCTTCGTAGTACATGTTTAATTATTCTATCCATCTATCCTTCCAGTGTCGCGTCAGCACGAGCAAGAATACAACGCAATGCAGGAGCAATCCATGAACTAGCTAGCGCTGCGGCACTGTGTCCTCACATGTTTAATTATTAACAATACAGATTATTTAAATGAAGTTGAAGTTTTATCTGTATAATACAATCAACATATTTTGCTGCATTTCATCTTAAAAATGATATCGTCATCATATGTAAATACGCGCTTTATAAAGTGGCGCAGGTTGTGCAATATTATAACTGTATCCCAAGTTTACAGTGAGGTGATTGTACTTATAAGTACAAACAGTTCTACAAGGAGCACTTGATGGATTGATTTAGTGTGTTTATAGTTCTTGGGATGTAACTTTTTCTAAACCGCGAAGTCCGTACAGGAAAGTCTTTGAAACATTTTGCCATGGCTCATGCTGTATACTGATAATTCTCTTTCCGATCAGCTGCTGCTGTGATTCCCCACTCAGATACAGTGATATAAATACTCCGAGTGGTGCAGTGAGAGTAATATGGAAAAAGATGATCTGCTGTGGCAACCCTTAAAGGGAGCAGCTGAAAGAAGAAGAAGATGCAGTGAGAGTAACAACGCTAAAGCAGTTATGGTATTTGGAATACTATGGTTATTCCCTGGACCATTATATTGCTGCAGGTTAATTACAATCAGATGCATTACACTAATAAACAATATGCAGTTAGTTTCAGTGTATTTATAAAGCCGCGTCAGGAATGTGGGTCTAAGAAAGAAAGGGTGACCACACAGGAACAGTAGCACTGCTTTGACGCTGGGTGCCGCCAGTCTGCAAAACCGAGCGGAGAAATTGCGTACGCCAGGGCATGAGGTACCGTGAAAATGTGCGTGGCTTTACGCCAAGTTTAGGTTTTATACATCACGATTTGAGCGTGGAAACGTTCGTACGCAACATTTCTGTGGTACGCACCCGTTTATACATGAGACCCCTGAACACTATCTACTGGAATTTCTCTTTCTCTGGTTCCTCTGTTTTTCCTTTTATATTTGTCATGGTTTCTTTTTCTTTTTCTCATATGTGGTTCTCTTTTTCTAAATGGTATCCATATATTATCGTGAAATTTTGCTTTAACACTAGAATTACCAGAGCCTACGAAAAAACTCGTAGATCCGGCCCACCTTAAATCGCTTCTTAAAACCCTTCTCACCTCTCCGCCAGCGTCTTTTGTCATCTAAATGTACTGATAAAGACAAGCTGCCAGCAGCCGTCTATTCCATCCCCCCAACGACTTAGAACGTAAACAAGCTTTTCCCAGCTCATGCCTTGATTTATTATCTGGGAGTGAAGTGGAGTTTTAGAGTAGAAATAACAAGATTGTTATTTGGAACACACGCATTTCATATGTGTTGCATTTCTACAGTAATCTGTGTAAACACATTGTTAAAACAGAAACGGTTTACAATATTCTAGTAGCAAATGACAAAATGTAGGCATAAACTATATAATGTATGAAGCCTGAAGTCCAAATATCAAAGAAACACTTTCACAAAAGGTACAAAAAAAAAAGCCACCGCCAAAAAAAGCCGCCTTAGTGTGCCACTTTGACACGCATTAGCTATCACTGCTTCCGTGGCGCAACAGTATCAGTTGCTGACTGGGAATCCAAAGGTCGTGAGTTCGATCCTGCACAACTCCATTTTGAGAAGTGTTCTTATTTTCACTATTTTAGAATAAAAAGATACATTTGATTTCAGTCTGTAACAGCCAGTGTAATTTATGATATTTGTAAAGGTTAGCTTTATTTTTTTTTTAAATTCACTTTTCATTGTCTCAGTCGCGTTCAGGATCCTTTCCTACCCCATCTGACACTGCTGTTTTCACATAAAGACGCGCTATAGTTCTGCAGTGTATCACGATACATACGACCGCGTGTTTTTTTCCCCCAATATTGCCAGTCCCCACGTGTTGCTGTATGCTGTTTCTTTTGTACTCCTGGACATGCAGAGGAAAGCATAGTAAAGAGCAGTAACTTCAGCGCTATATGCAATCATCAGACACTCCCCATCTGATACTGCTGTTTTCACATAAAGACGCGCTAAAGCTCTGCAGTGTACTTGTGACTGCATTGTCGTACCAATGCTTGCGAACTGAAGCGTCTGCATGCACTTTTCGTGGCATTATACGTGTATTTTTTGAGCATGCCCATGTAGCTCAAACACAGGAACATATGTTGATGTAAAAGTATAACAAAACAAGTGCACTTTTATTCAAGACTATAACCGAAGAAAAAAGAAAGCAAGTTACAGTAGGCGGTTGATATGACAGCTTGCGTGGTGCAATGCTAAGAACTGCTGATTTCCATTCTGTGCTATATAACTGTTAACATTTGAATCTGATGATTGCATATAGCGCTGTCTTATTCAGTGTGCGCGAGAACATGCAGGTGGCCAGTTGCTGCGTGCTACAACGCACATTTTAAAAAAAGAAAGAGACAAATATATGTGACGTTTTGAAGAAATCATTTTATGACGCGAATAGTACCAATCAGAAAACATCGTCGAAGTAATGCAATATTATTTGAAAACGAACAGCGTCAGATTGGGTGTGAAGTTATACTGGCGCTGTTTGAGTCAGATCAGAAGCTGAATAAGCAGAAAAAGCTCCTGTTCTGACTCTAAGTAAAAAAGCATGACTTAATCAACAGAAATAACCGCGATTGACATTTTAAAGATAACGATTTACAGTGCATACCAATTTATGAATTCAATGTCCGTTTGAGGAAAAAAAAAAAAACACTTCCTTCAAAGCTGAGAATCGAACTCACGTCTCTATAGCACGACAGGGCTGTTGTGCCCCAAGTCAGCAAACCGTAGCGTTAAGCCACGGAAGCTGTTGTATCATCCTTGAACCTTTTGTGAAAATGTTTATTTGATGTTTGGACTTCAGGCTTCACAGATTCTATAGTTTATGCCTACATTTTGTAACATTTATTACTAAAATATGAAAAAGTTTCTGTTTTAACAATGTGTTTACACAGATTACTGTAGAAACGGAACATGCATGAAATGCATGTATTCCAAATAGTGATCTATTATTTTCATTCTAAAACTCCAGCAGTTCAGTCACTCCCAGATAATCAAACAAGCCATGAGCTGGGAAAACTTAGTGAACGTTCGGCGACGGTGGGGGGTGGAATAGCCGGCTGCTCGCTGCTCCTCTTAATCGGCACATTTAGAAGACAAAAGAGAGGTGAGAACGGTTTTAAGGTGGGCCGGATCTACGAGTTTTTTCGTAGACTCTGGTAATTCTAGTGTTAATATAGAAGCTTGACAGTGCTCCACGTGTGCAGTCTTACCTAGCAAAGAGACTTACGGTACTAGCTTAGCATAAGTAGACCTAAAGGTTTAGCTATTTCTGTGCCAATCACCAAAGTAGGTGCGCGCTCACTGCACTTCTACTATTGGAAAGTTTCTTTTCATCAGATACTAATCCCTGTTGGAATATGGCAGTCATTCACACCAGGTGCTGTTATCACTAGACCTGAAATATATTGTATAGAGATTATTGTGTTTATCATTTTGGTTTGCCTACGCTAACTACTGTATATTGTTTATATGAGTGTTAGGTGCTGCATGTGTACAGCCTTACCTGCACATGGACAGCTGCCTCAAGCAGAGACTTACTACCTCTGCACAAGCCGACCAAACGGTTCTCTTCGGACCTGAGCTACACCTTTGCCAATCACCAAAGCAGATGCCGCATTGTTTACTTTTGAATATGTCTTTTCTCAGCTGCTATCCCCTGTGGGAATATGGTAATCACCCACACCAGGTGCTCTTAACAGTATACTTCGACCCAATCAAACAGTTGTGGAGGATTGCCGGCTTCCCAGTCCGGCCCTCACCCCCAGGCCACTAGGAGGAGCCCTCCGGACAGCATATTCGTGCCCCGAGTTCCAGCAGGGCCTCATGGACTTTGTAGTGTTGTGACACAGCCCTGCTGGATACCTTGGGGGCCGCCAGGAGTCGCTGTAGGGGGGCTAGTGGGCTCTTGCGTGCCCTATAACCCGGGAGTGCGTCACAGTCACGTGACTGGAGGAAGCGACGTGCTCCCGGGATGAAGAAGAGGACTGTTTGCCCTGACCCGGAAGGAAAATGGACTTGTGGGTTTGGCTTGGAACCACTTCTGGGTCAGGAGCTATAAAAGGACT
Organism: Erpetoichthys calabaricus; assembly: GCF_900747795.2. Taxonomy (NCBI): domain Eukaryota; kingdom Metazoa; phylum Chordata; class Cladistia; order Polypteriformes; family Polypteridae; genus Erpetoichthys; species Erpetoichthys calabaricus. The sequence goes on along the minus strand of NC_041401.2, from coordinate 131,140,726 downwards.
ATGGGAAGCCCAGAACACTGAGTTGAGCTGGGAGGTAGGGTGGCGACGTGTCTGGGCGAGGAGGATTGTTCATAGAGAATAGTTTATTGAGTATATGAGTGTGGTGTGTGGAGTGCTTTGTGCACAGAGTTATAATAAAAAGAAGATTTATTATACTTTCACCTGGTCTCAAGAGTGGTACCTGAGGGTTCGAGAGGTGGCTCCACGCCTTAACTGCTACACCGTATAGAATTAATATTATTATAAGGTCACATTAATAAAAACATTAGTAAAACTGATTGCATCAAAAGTATGAAATGCATTTGAAAGGAGACTTTAAAGGTTAAGAAATGTATTTGAAAAAAAATACTTATGCAGAAAATTAAGGTGATGTAAGATGAGTTTTTTAAAGTCTGGGTGCAGTGTTGCTTCCGAATGGTGTTTAGTCCTCAAAGATCCTTGGTCAATTTCTTTGGGCTCTTCTCATCATTGGCTGTCTGGGCTTTTCTCTCTCCTGCTCTGCTCTGCCTTCCTTTTCTTCCTGATCTGCATAGCATACACCCCAAACTTAAAGGCCTAACTTCATGTCAAATTAACAATGAATACAAATATAATCAATAAGTGTTTTCCTTTCTCAGGTACTTTGTCCATTCAGATACTAATTACCCCAGGTCTAGTAAATTAACAACCGGTTTAAGATTCTAAAAGAATAATCTAAAAGATACAAGGTTCAAGTCAATAAAAATATACACCGTGTACAGTAGAACCTCTGGTCACGAACGTTTCTGAACACGTACAAATCGGGTTACGATCAATAAGTTTGCCAAAATTTTGCATCTGTTCACGGACACACGCTCTGGTGGCAAACAAAAACACTGGTGGCCATTTTCCCTAAGTGTGTTTGTACGCGACAATGATTTCCCATTCTCCATTTCCTATTTTCTTTTGTTTGCGTATACAAAGCCTAACAAAGCCGCTGATGTTGCAAAAGGAGTTATAATGTTAACCAAGCAGAGGCCTCAAGTGCTGGAAGAGGTGGAAAAACTGTTGCTAGTGTGGTTGAACGAGAAGCAACTTGCAAGGGATAGCATAAGCGAGCCGATCATATGCGAGAAACCCAGGAAGATTCATGGCTAATTGCTGAAAAAACAAAATCCTTCTTCGAGTGGCGAAGGTGAGGAATATAAAGCCAGTAGAGGATGGTTTGAAAAGTTTCACAAGAGAAGTGGCATTTAATTTTTTTTCCCTGTGCTTAAAACTCATAAAAAAAGTGTTTACATTGAGCGGTTCGTAAGGGTCTAGCGCAAACACTTACAATGTTAGTTTTCTCTGTTGTTCAAGGTTTTCTCAGTGTTATTTAATGTTTTTACATTTAGTTTACTATTACACTGTGCATTCTATGGTATAATTAACTATTTTTGTACTTAAAAATATATATATATTTACATACAGTTTGTACGATCTGGAACGGATTAATTGTATTTACATACAATCTTATGGGGAAATTACGTTCGGGTCATGACCAAATCAGGTCGCGTCCAGAGTTTTGGAATGAATTATGGTCGTGACCAGAGGTACCACTGTATTTAGAATGGGATTAAAGAGTCCAGAGTTTAAGGAGAGTTTAAAGAAATGTCAAAAGGTCCAGGTTTTCTAATGGTGGGCTGTTTACTCTAGTGTCGTTATTACTGGCAGGTTAATCAGTGTTAGTTCACATTTTGAGTTCTTTTTTCTGTCCATTTTCTTATTTTATAAATTAATTAAAGGACAGTTCAGTATTTTGAGTTTTGAATATTAAAATCCTCATATGGTTTATACCAATGCATACCATCTGTGACACATTTTTATTGGATCTCTTTTTACATACTTTGTTTTTCTTATTTTTTAAAATATTTTTGTTTATCTCTTTGAAGATTTGTGTGTAACTTTTGGGGAGGGTTCACCAGACAATGGTTAATTGTGAAGTTTTTATTGTGGTCCTGGCTGATTGAACCCTTCCATGACAGTTTAGTTTAATATGATAATGGCTAATCTGTATGCTGTTGCATGGAATGTGAGAATACTCTTGACTCCACATAATAATAAAATCAATGTGGAGTTTGTGCATGAATCACACTTGAAATCTAAAAATGTGTCTCATTCTTCCTCAAAATGTTGTTCCATAATTGCTCCTTACTTTGGGGTGCAATGATGTGGACAGATTTTGTTATGTGCTGATGAAGCTGGTGGACTGGAAGTTTGCTTGGATTTTGCTATATGTCCCATTCCCTACAAAAGTACATTTTTATATGATATCAAACAAAATTTACCCTTTTTCCAAGTTTGAGGATGGTAAGGATACTAATGCCTTGATTAATTTATCTTTAGCTATATCTACTCTAATGAAAAATCAGCACATTGTTTCACCTTCTCATGCCCTGTGCTTGATTTGTGGCTGACTTCTTTTGTCCTTTAAACCTCTATGCAAAGAAATTTCCTTTTTTCTCCTATCCCAACAAATGTTCATCTAAGATTCAGTATATCTTCATATCTAAATATCTTAAAGCCTTAGCATTATTTCTTTTATGCCATCTTTTTTGCTGTCTGATCATAGAAACATACATCTTCAACTTCATTTACCTCTTTTACCTTCAAAGCTCCTGCAATTGCATATGAATATCTCACATTTATAAAACAACACATTTAAAGAACAGATCTCCACTAAATTGGACTAATTCAAACCATGGACTGTTAATTTGACTCAAGAACCCAGTTTTGTTTGGATAGTGGTTAAACAGTCTATTAATGACATTTCTATTTCTTCTGCTTCTAACCTGGCCCACTTTACACACAAAAAAATTATCGAACTCGAGTTACAGGTGAATAACCTGGAATCCACATGACCCAGTGTGTCAGACCCAAGAGTGAACTTGCATTTCAGAGACCAGAAGAGAGCTCAACAGGCTTCTCTTACTCAAAGCTGAATTTCAGATACATCATACTAGGGCATGATATTATACTTTCAAAATGAACTTAAGTAAATTGTTAGCTCTTAGGATGGAAAATCCAATTCTTTCTCCTTTAATGATCATTTTATGGAATTCTATAATGACCTTTTTTCATCCGATACTCATCCCTAACCATTTTCAAACACGCTGGACTCCCAGGATCGAATGGAATTCAAAGGAAGGCTGTTTGCCCTGGTTTGGCTTATCCTTTATTTCAGATGCTCTCCTCCAGATGACATTTTCAGAGCTTTACCTTTGTATAAACTTTGCTTTTATGTATCTTCCATCAATGCAGGGTAAGGACTCTACCTCATACTCAAATCACCAGCCCATCTTGTTGATGATTACAGTTATGAAGTGCCTGGAAAACATTCTAGCACATGTCTGCAAACAGTCATTGCTAATAATGTACATAATGATCAGAACTTTTTTTTTTTCATTCCACAACAGTCCTGGCAATTTGTACCATCTCTTGCATATTATTAACAATAACTATTTGCAAGCCCTTCTTGCTACAGTTTTTCAATGGATGTAGAGCAATCTTTTAACAAGGTGAACTGGTACTATCTCTTAAAAGTCTTGGAAACAGTGTGATTCTGTTCTTCTTTTATTGATATAATAAACATTTAAATACAATGCACCCCATGTGTCTCACGTAGGCACTCCTTAATCTCTTGTTTCGGTCACGTCTGAAGCGTATCTTTAAGGTCCATAAACCTCTGGATCTGGTTAGTTGTGGTACGCAGCAATTTAAACCTCTGTCTACGCGCTTCTCTTTGTCTTGATCCTGCCGTGGAAATCACTCGCCTTGTAAGTGTCTTTTAAATCTTTATTGTTTAATGTATACTGTCTGCTATGTATTGCTTTGTAAATCTTTATTTTCTTTGATTCTACACCTGTAATTGCTTGTATGTTCCTTTTGTATATATTTCAGTTTACAACGAGGTACATCCAGTATAAGCCTTCAAGAAAGCTCACCCTTTTTGTTTATATGTGGATGTGCTGAGTTGTTTAAGCTCTCTGCGGCCGCGTTGCATGGACAGCGCGGAGTGAGGCAGGAAACACATGATCCCCTTCCCTCCCTTTATTTATTCAGATTGTTTCTTCCTTTAACTATTTAGGCATTATAATATCTTCCTTCATTAAAAACATTATTTCTTCCAATTTTAGCTATATGAATAATGATGTTACACAGTCTATTAATACCTGGAAAGTACAGTATGTCATTATCATTTCAGTTTCAGCTAGCTATCATTAAGATAAGCCATTGTTCCTCTTTCAAGCTTTCAGAGTTTAGTGTTTCCACTTCCTCCATATCTGTTGGAAAGACATAATTTCTAACATTTCTGCCTTCCTATGGAATGTGTGCCGACCTCACATTAAACAATCTCTTCTAACTTTATCCAGAACAGATGTGTGGAGTTGCCAACTATAAGTGGTATCAATAGTCATTTATTCTATATTCAGTTTGGCATTGGCTCTGCCCAACCTCGTTTCTGCCCCCTTACTGTTGAGGCAAGTCTGGCACGTCCATATTCTTTACCTTTTAATTTTTTTTAAAGCTAAAACAAATTATTTATTAGGTTTGATTGTTTCATATGCCCTTCAGGTATGTTTTTACTGATGTCCTGTTACCTTTCATATATGCGTTAAAATTGGATATCTCTGTTGTCATTTTAATTTAAAAAATTAAGGTTAAGGTCAGAACTCTGACTGGGCAACTCAAGGACTTGCCACGCCATTTTTGCTGTATTACTGGGATTTTGTTCTTTGTCCAGGCAGAGGAAGCAGGTTTTGACATCATCAGACCAAAGACTTTTAGTTTAACTTTTTTAACATTTCATTTTTTTTTTTGTCGCAATTTATTAGTTTCATTCTACTTGCCAAAAGAAGTTGGTGGCCTAATTAACAACCTCCACCCAGACAGTGTTTTGCAAGCCTAAAAACACAATTTTCTTTATACTTGGCATGTTATTTATCATATATCTGACACACTGGTCAACTTAATACATAAATAAATGAAACATACAATTTTGTTATCAGTGACAGCTCATAATTTTTTCTCATGATTATGTAACAGTTGAAGGTTGTTAGCATAATTGTAAAATATGTGAGTTTGTTAAGTGCTTTAACACTGGAATCTCTGAAGAATACGAAAAAACTCATAATCCCGGGCCACCTTAAATTCCTTCACACCTCTCCATTAGCGTCTTTGTTTTGCAAATGTGTCGATCAGCACAAGCAGCAAGTAGCCTGCTATCCCATTCCCCACCGTCGCAGCTCAACTCGGCAAAAAGTCTCTTTATTGTGGTGTGAAGTGCCTGGAGTTGTATAGGGTAAATAATATATTGTTATTTGGAACACATGCATTTCACGTGTGTTTCATGTCTACAATGATCTGTGTAAATGTAGGATGAAAGGAAATGTGAGGCAAGACATGCTGAACACATACCTAAAGCAGAAACGTTTTTCATGTTATACTAATAATGACGTGAATTGTATCATGTGTGAAGACTTTAGTCTAAATATCAAATAAACGTGCGATTTTATTCAAGAATATAACCAAAGTAAAAAAAAAATAATTCAATATACATTTTACTGTCAATGAGTTAAAAACCCAAGCTCAAATGTCAATCAACAGAAAGTTGATTTGTATTCTGGGATGTTGCAGAGGTAAGAACTTCTGCCTTATAACCAAAAGGTTCTAGGTTCAAGTCGGCGCTCCTCGTTTTGAGTAGTGAGCTGCTATTATTATTATTACTATAATATAATAAAAACATATATTTGATTTGAGTCTCTAATGCCTGGTGTAAATTTTGGCTACTTGTAAAAGTTTTTTTTATTATTCAGTTTTATTCTGTCAGTGATGTTTACGTGGTACAACGAAATTGTGTCTCCCTCTCTGAGTTGATGACGTTTCTTCACAAGAACAGCGATGACCACAGTTGGTGCTGTGGTTGATGCCTGCTCAGAACTATTTGTTGTACTGACAATCAAAGATACGATGTCCTGTGACCGCTTTCAGACTATCATGTTGCATTTGCGTTTTGATAACAAAGACACCCGTGCAGAATGTGTTAAAAACAACAGGTTTGCTGAGATTTCGGACATCTGGTAACGTTTTGTTGACAGCTGTGTTTTGAGTTTCAACCCAGGGCAAAGACTTTCTGAGTAAGAGGTCATTAAGCTTATGGAGCCGTTTCTGGACAAAGGCAGAACCGTAACAACGGCAGAACCGTAACAACAGAAAGCTTCTTCATAGCACTTTTGCTGGCTAATAGACTGCTGCACCGCAACACAACTCTGCTTGGCACCATAAGTGAAATGGGACATCCACCTGCAGGTAAAGTTACTTCAGTACATGAGCAACTCTCCACGCTACTGTTTAGATCTGGCAAGAAGGTATCTGAATGAATATGAATAATATGAATGATGTTGCATCGGTGCCACAATGTTTTCCGAAATGTAGTATACTCTACAGGTCATAAAATGAGTTATTCCAAATATCATATATACCTATGTCTCTGTTTTTTGTCAGTGCGGCTTTGACATCATGGACCATAAGGTGCATACTAATTAAGCGTGAGCAGGAACACTCAATAAAACTGAATAAAAAAACATTCAAGTGACGGTGAGATATGAAAAAGGCAGATTCACCAGCGTTTGTGTGTCAGCTTTTATCCTCCCAGATCAGAGAATTTCCAGTTCCATTGTCTCAAAACACCACTCACATCTACAGTTATTCCCAGTTTCAGATAAAAAGTAACCGTGTCAGATCTGGGGCGGGTGTGAGTGTTGTATCGTGATTGTGACTGAGAGAATAAAAATTTAAAAAAAAACGCTAACTTTTACAAGTACTATAAATTTACACCGGTTTTTACAGACACAAATCCAATGTATGTTTTTATTGTATAATACTAACAATAAGAGTAGCTCACTGCTCAAAATGATAAATTTGTCGGGGAGCTGGTTTCGAACTCACGACCTCTGGATTATAAGTCGGCAGTTATAACAGCTATACCACAGAAGCTGTCGTGTCTGTGTACCTTTTGTGAAAGTGTTTATTTGATATTTGGCCATCAGCCTTCACATATTATACAGTTCTACATTTTGTCATTTATTACTAAAACATGAAAAACATTTCTGTTTTAACAATGTGTTTACATAGATTGTTGTAGACACAGAGCACACATGAAATTATTTCCCATTACAATTCTGGGTAGCTCACTTCCAGATAATCAATCAAGGCAGGAATTGGGAGAACTTGTTGCCCGTTCTAATGCGGTGGGGGGATGGTATAGCAGGGTGCTGCTGCTGCTTGGGCTTATCGACACATTTACAAGACAAAAGTCGCTGACGGAGAGGTGCGAAGGAATTTAAGGTGGGCCGGATTTATGAGTTTTTTCGTTGGCTCTGGTAATTCTAATGTTAATTATCCAGATATTAACTGGGATAACCTTGCAGATGGAGGAGCACAAGAGCAGGAGTTTCTAGAAGTTATCAGTGACTGTTTTTTTTAACACAGTATGTTAAATCACCAACACGGGGTGACGCTTGTTTGGATTTAGTATTTTGTCATAATCAGGATAGAATTGAGGGTGTAGAAGTGATTGAACCACTAGGGTCAAGTGACCATAATATAATACAATTCTCAGTATTTTGTAAGAGTGCAGATGCAAAGACTAAAATTGTTAAGTTGAACTTTGGTTGGGCAAATTTTGACCAGATACGACAAGATCGAAGTAGGATAGTCTAGGATAAACTTTTAAGTGTGGAGACAGTCGAGGAGCAGTGGAACAGGTTGAAAAATGTTTTACATGTAATGCAGGACAGATACATACCTAAAAATGGAATTAATAGGAAATTTAAAAAAACTCCACAGTGGATTAATAAAGATTTTAAAAAAGAAGCTGCATAGGAAAAAAACTGCTTCATAAGGCATACAAGACTAATGACTGCAAAGTGAATCGTAGAGCGTATGTGAACATGAGGGCAACCATTAAGAAGGATATCATGGAGTCTAAAAGACAGTTGGAGAGGAATATAGCAGATAAGGCGAAAGAGGACCCTAAGAGATTCTATCAGTATTTTAGTAGTAAAAGAACAGTCAAGGAGGAGGTTAAGTGCATCAGAAATAGTAAAAGGGAATTTAAAGGTACCGATAATGAAATAGCGGATACCCTAAGCTTACATTTTTCTGAGGTGTTCACAAGTGAGCAAGTTGAAAACCTCCCGGCGGTACTGAGGGATTGGGAAATTGTAGAGGGAGAAGTACTGCTCAGGTTAAATAGGCTGAAATCAAACAAATCACCAGGACCAGATAATATTCACCCTCGAGTTCATAAGGAGGTTTGTAAGTACATATACAAACCCTTGACTCATATTTTTAGGAAATCACTGCACACTGGAGAGATTCCAAAGGACTGGAAAATGGCAAATGTCATCCCATTATATTAAAAGGGTGACATGGGCTGATCCAAGCAACTGTAGGCCAGTAAGCTTAACATGCATCACAGGAAAATTAATGGAAGGAATTTTTAAGGATAAAATTGAGCAACACTTTACAAGAACAGGAGTTATTCTGAACAGTCAGTATGGGTTCAGAAGAGGGAGGTCATGTTTTACTAACATGCTGGAATTCTACGAGGAGGCAGCAAAAGGATACGATCAAACTGGAGCATATGATATTATTTATCTTGACTTTCTGAAAGCATTTGATAAGGTGCCACATGAGAGGTTGGGCATCAAATTAAATGAAGTGGGAGTTCAGAGTGATGTTTTTAGATGGGTGCAGAATTGTCTCAGACACAGGAAGCAGAGGGTGATGTTAAGAGTGGTGTTCCACAGGGGTCTGTGCTAGGGCCGCTGCTGTTTTTAATATATATAAATGATTTAGATAGGAATATAAGTAACAAGCTGGTAGATAGGAATATAAGTAACAAGCTGGTTAAGTTTGCATATGATACCATGATAGGTGGATTAGCAGATAATTTGGAATCCGTTATATCATTACAGAAGGACTTGGATAGCATACAGGCTTGGGCAGATTTGAGGCAGATGAAATTTAATGTCAGTAAATGTAAAGTATTACACATAAGAAGTAAAAATGTTAGGATTAATACACAATGGGTGGTCAGAAACTCGAGAGTACACCTTATGAGAAGAACTTAGGAGTCGTAGTGGACTCTAACCTATCGACTTCCCGACAGTGTTCAGAAGCCATTAAGAAGGCAAACAGAATGTTAGGTTATATAGCATGATGTGTGGAGTACAGGTCCAAGGAGGTTATGCTCAACCTTTATAATGCAGTGGTGAGGCCTCATCTGGAGTATTGTGTGCAGTTTTGGTCTCAAAGCTACAAAAAAGGACATTGCAGGACTAGAAAAAGTCCAGAGAAGAGTGACTAGGCTGATTCCAGGCTACAGTGGTTGAATTATGAAGAACGATTTAAAGAGCTGAGCCTATACAGTTTAAGCATAAGAAGATTACGAGTTGACATGATTGAAGTGTTTTAAATTATGAAGGGAATTAGTACAGTGGATTGAGACTATTATTTTAAAATGAGTTCATTAAGAACACGTGGACACAATTAGAAACTTGTTAAGGATAAATTTTTCACAAACATTAGGAAATTTTTCTTTACACAAAGAACGATAGACACTTGGAATAAGCTACCAAATAGTGTGGTAGACAGTAAGACTTTAGGGACTTTCAAAACTCGACTTGATGTTTTTTTAGAATAAATACAGTAAGTGGATAGGATTGGTTAGCTTTGTTTAGCTGAATGGCCTGTTCTCATCTAGATTGTTCTAATGTTCATTGTACAGTAAGTTATCTGAAAAATTTCTGTCATGGTTTAGCCTGGGCTTTAGTTTCTTTGCTTTTTATATGTTTCACTTAATGTTTTTTATAAATTCTTTTGTTGTCTTTTTTGCATTATTGAATACATTTTTCTGCTTGTATTGTATAATTGTATAATTTGTATTGTTGTGTTTATTTAGCATTGTGTATTGTCTTATGCTGGTTGTGTTTATTACACTTCCTTGCTCTTAAGACTATGGGACAGTGTCTCCTGATGCAGCAGCCCTGCCAGTAAGCTGCCTACATAAGGACTGAGATGCCACAGGTTTATGCTTAGGAATTAGTTCCTGCTAATGTTATTTAGCAGTGTTTCTTTGATGTTTGTGATTATTTTAAGTTCTTTTTGGACTCTTTTTGGCTTTTGGATATTTTTGCTTTGACCTTTGGTATGTGATTTAGTCTGGTGGACTGGATTTTGTTCTCATTTGGGTTATATTTTACATAACATTTTGTCACCTTTTTACCATGATTTTAGTGTGTATGCCACAAGTCTTGATTTGAGTTTTAGAGCCATGCATACTTGTTTTTGGTGCCCACTTTTAAAAATCATAATCTAAGCTATGCAATAATTTGCTACATTTAATATGTTTTTTGATTTGTATGTCATTTCACCTAAGTTTAAGAAATGCCGGTTAGTGTCCTACAGTTTTACTTGTTACATTTTTTTTCCTGGTAAATTAAAACAGCATGTAATCTTAGAGTAAATAATGAAACATGCCTGTATTATTTAGCTATCTGGTGTATTTGATTATTCAGGGTGAAATGAATCATGTACAATGGAACTATTTAGGTTAAAATACTTTAGAAATGGCTATTTATTCTTTCATAACTAAATTTATAGTTATTTACTGTGCTGTTTGATTTTGCATAATCAGTGTATTAGTTCTAGGGTGAACAGGCATGTTTTTTCCAGAAATTATTGCGTCTGATACACTATGTATATTTGTTCCACAGAAATGCCTAGTTCGAGTTACATTCCGGCCCAAGATAAGTGACCAGGCCATCAAAGAAGAAGCTGTACGAATGATGCTCCTTGCAGAAGAGGGAAAGATACTACAAGAGAAGACTGAAAAGGATGAATCAAACACCTTAAAAGCTGAATCGGAATTTGTGGTAAAACATTACATATTTCGGAATATTGGGTGCTGGGGTACAAGAATTGTATTAGAAGTTGGTCAGTAATATGAAATAGAGATTGAATTAGTGCTTGGGTACTCATCTCAAGTCCTGGATGTCCGCAGAGGATACAGGTTTTCATTCCAGCCATTTTTGTAATTTGAAGTCAGGCCTAGCAGATAATGAAACTTGGTATTTAATTATATGGCTTGTTAGTGCTTAAATTCATCCTAGATGTAGTAAGAAGTTAAGCAAAATGACACCTTTTATTGGCTAACTAGTGAGATTTCAAAACCAAAGCTTTTGAGGTAGCTCAGGCCCCTGCTTCAGGCAAGAGGTAATATAGAAAGTGGAGTTCCTTGTGCTTATATAGACACTAGGACAGATCCAGCGTTGGAAAACCTTTAAATGAGTCATCTTAGATGTAAAAAATTAATAGACCTCTCTAGGCTAAAATTCTTTTAGCAAGAGAGGAGAACAATGTATAGTCAAGGTCTGTTGATAAGATAACTGTCCAACAAAGCCTTTTGAAGTTTCTGATGAGTTCTTCAGAACAATGTGGATCTGTAGTCAGGTTGTCTGGGACAGTCTGAGAGATGCAAACAATCCTCATATCTAGCCATAAATCTCTTGTCTGTATTTAAACCATGTTGTAGTAAGTTACATAAATGTTAGCAGGAGTTTAACTTTCCACTGTTTTCTCTCTTGCTGTTTTGTGAAGTTGCCCATAAGCACTGTGACTTTAAAGTCCCTCTCACCGCGTCCATGGCTGTTGTTGGCTCTTTTGCCATGTTTAATGTGAAACCTGTGTAAATTCATTCTATGTCGGTGTGTTTGTCCAGTTTCTTCCAAATAGAGTGCAGTTCTGGGACATTTCATTCAGAGAATTAGGTAGACCACATTAGATGATCTGCAAGAAAATGATCCCTTTATGCGGTTTTCAAGTCGGCAGTGTGGTATAGCTACACAATATGTATCATAGATGTAAGGACGCATTTTATATCTTGCATCTCTTGGACTGTCCCAGACAACCTGACTATAGATCCACATTGTTTTGAAGAACTCATCAGAAACTTCAAAAGGCTTTGCTGTTACCTTATTAAAAGATCTTGACTATACATTGTTCTCCTCTCTTGCTAAATGAATCTTAGCCTGGAGAGGTTGTTGAAGCAGGCTGACACAGCAGGGGCGTCCTCAGCCCCCAAAGAAGGCACTCGGAAACTACAGAACAGACAGCAGAACTAAGCTTTATTTGTATGGAGCACATACAGACTCATCTCAGACGGAAAAGTGAGCCCCCAGCAATAGGCACCTTTTTCTTTTATTACAATTCTTATCATTTAAGCCAAAATGTGAATTTCCCATTGGGATTAATAAAGTATCTATCTATCTATCTATCTATCTATCTATCTATCTATCTATCTATCTATCTATCTATCTATCTATCTATCTATCTATCTATCTATCTATCTATCTATCTATCTATCTATCTATCTATCTATCTATCTATCTATCTATCTATCTATCTATCTATTATACTTCCTCATCTGACTTCTAGCATTCCATTGCTCTAGTCCTGCCTCTAATTAATCTACCAATCTCTCTGAGCTGGGTGGGTGTCAAACTCTCTGTCCATCATATCTGTTTGACAGCCCCTACCTTCATCCCCCTTCTTTCCCAGCATTCACCCATTATTTACAACCCAAGAGTTTACACTCTCTTTCTTTTCAAGGTTCCCATCTCTTCTCAGTTCTCCTGCACATCCAGACTTTAACAGTGAAAGATAATGGTGGTCTGTGGCTTGTACAGGGTAATAAAAATATATAGGCATGAGCTTTTCAACTCCTACCTCTTACATCCTAATACTTTTTAAAGTATAGTGTCTACTTTTCTTATGTACTTATAATACTTTTCTAATGCATAGAGATTACCAATTTTAAGAATACAATATTATATAATGTCTATCAATTTTTTTACATCTAAGATGTCTCACTTAAAGGTTTTCCAATTCTATATCTGTCCTTCTGTCTATATAAGCACAGGGAACTCCAGTTTCTGTATTACATCTTGCCTGAAGAAGGGGCCTTAGTTGCCTCGAAAACTTGCATATTGTAATCTATCTAGTTTGCCAATAAAAGGTGTCATTTTGCTTAACTTCTCACTAAATCCATAATGGCTAACATGG